>NW_006768841.1:31613-33497 GCF_000204055.1 Melampsora larici-populina 98AG31 | reverse complement strand
GGTTTCCTCTTGGGACCAGGAGCACAAAATGTTCGCGATATTTCGGCCCGTATTGGCGAATTAGGTAGCTCCCGGACCATTGCAGGCAGGAATCGATCCTCGGGAATCCCGGTTGCAGGGACATGAAGGACCTCCGAGCGGCGAGTGAGACGTCGTAGTAGACTAAATAGATCGACCGCGTCGCGAGTAAGCAGTTGAGATAGTTTGGGCAATACTCCTTCGAGTTCCGCGTGGATGGGCACTGGTTGCCCTTTGACATGGGTAAGATTGTATAGATTGACTAAATTGAAATGAGATGTACTGAAACGAAACCATACTTGAGTATATTTGGAGCGGTGAAATGGGGATGTTTGTGGAACGGACTTACTGCCCAAGCATCTGAGATTGCCGAAAGTGCTTTGCCAGGCGATAAGACATTCCAAAATGACAGTGCACCTGGAAATAATGGGAATTTGCACCTTGTTGTTCGGTATAGTAAAACCTCGAAATTTTGTCAGCATAATAGGATGGACGGTAGTAGGTTTTACAGTCTGCAATGGGCGCGAAACTGTCATTAGTAGGAAAGCACGGAAAGCATTATAACAAACCTTCTTACCTAAACAACTCCATGTATGAAACTCGGCAGAATGGACGCCGTCGAGATCATACACATAACCGTTTCTGCAAGGGCGTTGGGCAAACTTTCGCCCCGAAGGTTGGTCGCAATTGAAGCACAAAGAGGTGGGAGGGGTGAGGTATACCTCGTGGACCTTGGTGGGGAGATGAGAGGTAAGCCCGTGCGTGCGAATCAGGGCCGCTGGATCGATTTGCGAGAAGCGAAGCCATGGAAAGGTGGTATTCCATAAAGTTTCGTATTCAGTCAGTTCGAACGGGAGATTCAATGCCAGCTTTAGGAACGGAAGCATTCGGGTATCAGTCGAAGTAAAATCCAAGGCTGAGTTCGCTCGGTGGAACACGTCGCTGGCGAGATCGACAAAGTGTATAAAATGGGTTAATGTAAGCCGTGAAGCAAGTTGTGGATGATCTTGCGTCATTCGAGTCACAAAGTCCACGAGGAGCATGGCTGAACCAATGAGAAAGGGCTGCTGATGAAATGTCAGTGTTGGTGGGATCAGGCGATTGTATTTTATTTTCTATGGGCAAAGTTGTTGTGTTGATGGATCTGGATCGACGTCTCGTTGGTGGGTGGTAAGATCTTCGGGCGGCCGTGGTATGGTGATGGTGGGGTGGTGTGAAGCACTTGTCGCGGTGCGTGGAGTATAGTAGCACTGTTCCAAGCACCCGTCGCGGTGCGTGGAGTATAGTAGAACTATTCCAAGCACGCGTCGCGGTGCGTGGGACCTTCTCGGTGTAAACCCATAAGGTGGGAGCCACGAGAGATCACATGATCCGCAGCTCTGGCGTAGTGTTCAACACGTGGGTTCAAATGTCGTATGCATATAAGCATCAAACCAGGGGTTAGGTATGACTTAAGATGGAATTCTCAGAGAGGGGTGAGAATTCTCACCAAAAATACGAAAACCGGCACTACCCGTTTCTATGCCAATTGCTTTATTCAAACTCCATTTTGCATTTTCACGTTTCACACTCGGTACAAGTGACATACAGTCGATAACATTGCGAAACGATTGACAGGGTAGCTAAATATATGCTGACATCGATGATCGATCAAGCAAGCAGATCTTTTCAATAAAATTGTGAAGCTGGATTTACCCAAAGAAAACTTGAGGTATATATCAAGACTTTTGGGAGCCTGGGTGATCCAAGCTAAAACTCACAACGAGAAGGTTTAGCTAGAATCCGGGCGTAGAGCCCTACTTGCAAAGTAACGCATAAAAAGCTATAGTAGGATATCCTTTAATTACAATTGCAACTGACTCAAAA
>NW_006768841.1:23143-24244 GCF_000204055.1 Melampsora larici-populina 98AG31 | reverse complement strand
GTATTGATGCCTCAAATTGGATGGTTACTGACAGTGTGAAGCTTGATGGATCAAGAATGACTGCTGGAGTGGCAGCAAGCAGATACCATGGGGGAACATAAGCAGGATGTGGCATAGGAGCTAGGGTTGGAACAGGAGGCAAGACTGGTGTTGGTTGGATGTGATTATCAGTAGCAGACAAAAACCTTCAATTAGGAAGGCTGGCCCTTGTAAGATCACACATTGCAATGGAATGAGCTCACAATTTGGGATCTTCATAAATACCAGTTCTAAGATTTCAGGCTGGTAAGGTCCATAAATGGCAGGGCCTTTCCCCTTAGCTTTGGATATATGCAAAGGACCAGCAGCTGGATTGTTTTGAGAATTATTTCTAGCCCAGGAGATGTTGGTAGTTGGACAATGTGCAGGAGGTGGATTAATCCCGGCAGGAATAAACTTCAGTATTCCTGGGATGATTAGACATGGTGGAACATCAGGGATTACAGAGAAGGTGCTAACAGCAACACTGCCACTATACTATACTATACCAGTATAGCACTATACCGGGTATAGTATAGTTTTGGCTATACTTTGAAAAGCCAGTATAGTATAGTATAGTACATGATACAACTATACTATACTATACTATACCAAGTATAGTATTGTAGTATTGCTTAACTACAACTCCTTACAATAAAAAAGTATCTCTTTGAATCAAAATTGAAAAAAGCAGTTAGCAACAAAACAAAGATAAAATACAAGTTTTGACAAGATTGACTGGTTTCTCAACTCATATAACATTTTGAATCATGTAGACCCAAAGATGTGAATGTTAAGGAGATTAAGCAGCAAACATGATTTTGTTCAATTGGTCTTCTATCAATTGTTATTGATGTAAGATTTATTCGCACTAAGAATAAAGGAAAACTTGGCAGATAGATGAAATGAAACTCGTTTTTTTTGTTTTTTGTTAGCTCGTTGTAAGGATCGAAATACCTTCACTGATTTCACACAAAGAGGACGCCGTGGAACACACAGCGGGACAGGTTTCTAGAACCCGTGAGACTTATGATTTCAATAATCTATCAAAACACAGTACGTAAGACTGGTTCCGAAGGATAA
>NW_006768841.1:20922-23043 GCF_000204055.1 Melampsora larici-populina 98AG31 | reverse complement strand
TTTCTAGCCCAGGAAATGGTGGTAGCTGGACAAGGTGGAGGAGGTGGGTTAATTCCGTGCAGGAATAAACTTCAGTATACCTGGGATGATTGGACATGGCGGAACATCAGGGATTACAGAGAGGGTGCTAACAGGGGCAGCTTCAGAGGCTTTGCACAAAGGGTAAGAGAATGAAGACCTTCTCCTTAGAGCAGGTCACTCCTTGGGAACTTGGGTTGGGGAACCTGAACTGGCAGGTGAGATGTAAACTGGTACACTGCAATTTTTGGTGATGTTGCCTTCACTGGTTCCTTGGAAGGCACTGCCAGAATTGAAGTCCATCCCAATATCAAATCTTTCCATCGGCAAGAAGTGATAGACAAACTTAGGGTTGTCTCTGGGAACAATGTTGGCAAAGAGGTTACAGAGATACTTCATGCTGAGATCATTGCTCCCATTGGCTGCTTGGTAGTTGGTCAAGATGGTGTCAATTTTTTTGAAGATCTCTGGTACATCATCGTTATTATATGACATAACAGTATGACTTGTTGCAAGTAACAAAGTAATTCAGAGTCAAAAAAGGAAAAACATGATGTGAAACAATAATGGTTCTTAGGAAATATATATGTTATCTTATTAACTTATTTGATGAACACCAGAATCCAAAATTTATATGAATCAATAGCAATACTAATATTTTTTAAAAACAAAGACATCTTGAAAACATGATAATACCTTGATGACAGTATCTTTAATTGTTTTGAGTTAATAGATAAGTAAGGTGGGAAGAACCAGAGTTCAAAATCATCCACATTATTATATATAACAATTATGAGGTTAAAGAGCATCCTCATTGCCATAGAGTCAATGAAGAATTTTTCCATGGTAAGAAGAGCATCCGGAAAATATACATCATATTGCAATGGCCAAGGTATCCTCAGATATAGGTTCCTTTGGACTGCATGTCCTAGGAATTAATCTGAGGCTTTCTTTGGCCCCAAAGATTGCCTCAGATCATTTACTTGGATGTTCTGTCTGGGGCTATTGCCATCCAAGGATACCTTGGATTTTGAAATCTGAGGCCTCTTTGTTGGCGGTGTGCAGCACAAGAGTGCAAATATGCACAACACAATGGCTTACACATCATCTGTTGTGGCTACATCCCATGGCACCTGTAACCTATTCTTGTATCTAGAAGCTTGCTTCTAGTGCCCAAGGGTAAAGGGTGAAATGTTAACTTCATCAGAAAGCTCAAATTGTCTACAACTTCAAGGCTTGTCTTCATATTGTGTGTTGCATTTTGAATTGAACCTTTCACTTTAGAAATGAAGAGTTTTCAAGGGATTCACATCATGCATGTAGATGTGAAAAATGTTTTATTCCAAGGAATCCTTATTAGATGTTGATGTGATATTTCTGTTATATCTAAGGAAATATGAGTATGTCAATGTATGAGACCAAAGACTCCTAAAAACTCTTCATAGATAAGAGTGTAAGTATCAACCTTTGTAAAGGTGTTGATTTCTTCTCTGTCACTTGGTGTCTTGTAGTGTCTTCACTCAGTACTCTACCTGAACAAAGTTATCAATCTTCTCAACCTGAAATCAGAACAATATATCATTCTCAATCTCCTGACCCTTTTCTCTAATATCATCATGATATTTGTGGATAAATCAACGAGAATCCCTCAAAGAAAGAGATCCATGTATCTAAGTAATTCAATTCCAACCAAGATGTTCAAAAGAAAGGGTGGTTAATTGTCATTTCTGAGATCCACTCATAATTTCTTTTGGCTTGGTTAGAGCTATGATGAGCCAATTCCATGTCAAAAATCTCATCAAGTTCAATCAAGTCATAAACCAGGAAGCTGCCTCATGATGATTAAAGCTGTTTCGACTCTCGATCCGATCAAATCGAAACTGCAGATTCCAACAAAACAGAGTTCTGATAAATACAGACCAACCTATCGGATTTCAATCCAAGTTCAATTTGTTCATTCAAAACTCACCATCAGGCTTTCGATCAACCAAGAACTACAACCGACCAGAATACCAATACCCTCCAAAAACGTATCACCAAAATATCAACAACATGAATGGATCAACAAATCAAAGAAGGATACCTAAAAATGATCTTTTGATT
>NW_006768841.1:12647-17826 GCF_000204055.1 Melampsora larici-populina 98AG31 | reverse complement strand
AGTAGAACAGGAGACTAACTTAAATAGGTCGTATCGAGAAAAAAAAAAAAAAAAAAAAAAAAATTCAACGCCGGATGTCTGAGTTGAGCCGGTGATGCTCTGAAATCTCCGCAATGCAGATACCGAAAGGGTTTTCCTTGTGACTTGACACCTTCAAATAAAAATAAAGATGATCCTGGACAGCTACCGAGAAACATAAATGGGAATGAGTAATAAAAATAGGTGACACCTACTCGAAAGTGGTAGCCTTAAAGAGAAAAAGGTACTCAACTGATTTGCATCCAATACCGTCACCTTCACCCCATCTACCATCGTAGGTTCATTATCCTTCAGAGGCTTAACCCATTGTTTTTTGACTCCAAGGTTGTGACATATAAGATTTGCCGTGGTCTGACTACAATAAACGAAACCATGATCCCAGGTATGACTTAACCTGGTGTAATGGTCAGCATGGGCGTGAGATAAAAAATAAGCTGTAATGTTTGGGATCTTGCCATATTTGAAGGCATCTACAGCGATAGTAGTACCTTCCATGATTTTATAGAAAGGTACATTGACTGCACTTTGATCAAACTTTGACCGTTTCATAATTTGTTTTCCCTTCTTAGAGTGATTTGAGTCTTGTTCAGAAAGTTTCCAGGCGTTTTCTTCCTTCTTGCCACGCATGAGAGCACCAAAAGCATTGGATTCGGATGTGATGGTTTTTTTCGACGGTTTGATTTGTTGCGAGTCGGATGTTTTATCGGGCAACTTCATCTTGGATGAGCCGGGAAGCGGTCGAATAGTGTTTAGAGGGCGAGGATGTGATTTTGTTGCATGAGTACCAGTGGAAAGCGTAGGAAGTTGTGCGCTCGAGGTTCCATCTAAACATCCATTCACATGCCTCTCTGCTTCTCCAAGTGAGACGCCCTCAAGCGTGACGTTACAGATTGGACAAATGGTCTCAGACGTTTCGACGTGGGCCTTTTCTTCAAGTATCTCTCTTAAGTCTTCATTTTCCGAATCAGAGAACACGCTCTCGCCTCTAAGCGTTCCGCTCGAATCTGAACAATTTTGCCAAAAGTCATCGTCTTCATCATCTTGTAATTCAGGTGGTCGTACGTATTCTTCTCCTTCGTCTGGAACAAAATCATCATCTATCGGTCCACGTTTTTCATCTTGTTTCAAGGGCTCCTTAGGTAACTTGCGAGCAGGTATCGCAAATTCTTCAGGTGAATCAGATCGTATTTCGATGGCTATCTCATTGTTATGATTTGTTGAAGAATTCTTTCTCGAGCTAGATCTCAAATTCCGTTTGTTCGGCTTGTGATCAAGGGTAATCGATGGCACCGCATCTTTTTCGACCACTCGTTTGCGTTTGACCGTGACTACAACAGGCTTTGAGGAAGAGGGGTGGATCGAAGGACTCTCGTCTGCCGATAAGATATCCCCAATTGAATTCGGTCTCTGGCGAGACGCGTCGGTGAAGAAGCTTGTGATAGCTCGTTGATCTTTTTTCGGAGTGACTTGAGGCTTTGGCGATTTCAAGCCGCGTGAAGTGCCCTGGTTCGTAGTTTTCGGATGGCTCGAATTGCCCATGTTCAAAATGAAGCTTAAAGCAAGAGAAATTCATGAGATATAAAAAGATATAAAGAGAGAACTTGCCACGAAAATATTTCAATGCGCTTTGTATTATTACAATCACTTTCTCGGTCCGGCCAAGTTATAGCTTATCAGGGCCATGAAAGTACCGGTTAAGCTTACTGGCTGACCCTTTCCTGCTTGTCTATGCAGCATACACTATAAGGTATTCCAGCGTGATTTACAGGGAAACTGAACCAGCTGAGCACAGACAAAACGAATCAAGCTTGTGGCAGGACCAAAGCCTATGTAAGAAAACCTGCCCAGAAAGCAAATAAATAGATAAGAAACAACAAGAACAACAAATCAAAATAATCTACGAGTGATATCACAAGCCAAAAAAGATGCTGAGTATCACAGAAAGGTACAATATATCACAAAAAACATGAACAATCATTTCAAGGGTCCATAAATAAGCCTTTCCACCCGCCGTTCCACCCGCTATCCGTGCCGAGAGACTAGGATGCTGAGCAGTGGCGGCTGGCACGGTAGTAAGATAAGGATCTGTGAACTGTTTCAATAGCTCTCCTTTAGAGGAATATACGTCGAGTTTCTCTGTGGTACGGTGTCGCAGTGGTCATTACATTATAGGAGCAGTACATCAGTCTTGATGCATGCCGAACTAGTCTGATTTGAACTAAGAAACTTACGTTTCATATTACCAACTGTGAAATGCGAAGGCAAATGTGGATTGGGACACCATCTGGCCTTGAATACCTGTGAGAGGGGTATAACCGAGTCAGTACATCCACACAAAACTAAGAAGACCCCAAAACACATCGGGATTGAAGACGTACAGAAACCCAACGACCCGTCTGATTATCATGTCTGGCCTTGTACGTTGGTTCAAAGTCGCTTTCAGCCCAAGTATCACTCTGACTAAGATCAAGGTCCCAAACCCTCAAGTGATCATCATAACTTGTGCTCAACAATTTGTTGCCCAGCGGATTGAAGAAAGCAGAAGAACAAGCCAGTCTATGTGAATAATTCACCACGCAAGCTTGAGATTCAAGCGTTGAAAGCTCGGTGTCCGTTGAGAGTCCGGTGAGAATCTTGAGGTCCCATATCCTGATGTTTGAGTAATTGAGATTTGACGATACGGAAGGTTGCGGCATGAGTCAATACACAACAATTGCGGCGTGAAGAACAGTTGCGAATATTTAACGAAACTCACCGCATCTCTCGATTTAAACCGGCGGTGACAGCCCATCGATTATCCGAGGTGGGACATAGACTTACACAACCAATCTTCTTCTTTGAGACCTCCCATCTTCTGGCCTTTTCCTTTGGCTCTCTCAAATCACGATGTGAGATTCCACCAGAGTTATCAGAACAGTATAGCTCACGACCATCGTTGGCAAATTCAAAGGCGGAGAAGAGCATCTCGTCTGATGACAGACTGTCCCCATCCAGAATCTCTGTACTCTGTTTGGTTTCAAAGTTCAGTTCACGAACGGTCGAATCATAACAGGCGGTATAGACGAGATGATGATTGGTCGGATGAATCTGGATAGCAGAAACTGATGATCGAGGATGAGCTTGGATAAAGAATGAACGTCCTTCTGCCGGCTCGAGATCTTCTTGATCCTCCTCCTCCGGTTCTTCTTTCTTCACAGGCTTCGCATCGGGTTCATCTGAGGCTTCTTCCTTCACCTCTTGACTTGTGCTCCCTTTATTAGACTGCCGATTTTCGGCTGCCGCGTCCCAAATCCCGACCCCTCCCACCTTATCTCCCATGAAAATCAAGTTCTTTTCGACTGTCGGGTGAAACGTCATACAATAGATCCGGCTCGGGCACACCTTATTCATGGCTGTCAGTCTCATCCCATTCAACTCGTCTACCAATCGGTCATACTGATCATCACTACCATTTTGATAATCCAGATTTACCTCCTCTTCTTTCATAGACTTCTGTGGCTTAAACAAACTAGGTGAAAATGACTCAAACAATCCGTTTGTCAAACTTTCTGAATCTTCATCCTTGATTCTCCAGCTTTCGGCAACTAAGGTTCGATCTGAATGTTTTAATCTTTCTTTCTCTTTGCTAGCGTTCTCGTTCACTTCTTCATCAATCTTTATCTTCAGTTCTAATTCCTCTGGAGCAAGTTTTTGTCCATTGAGCCGCATCGAAGACCTAGTAGCATGTCGTCTAGGTGGTACCACATCTTGTACAGGCAATTTGACCCGCTTCTTGACTGGCGTGCTGGCGTTGGATGAAGGGGATTCTTTTCGCTTGGTGATCAGAGGTTTTATGCTTAGTGAAGAAAGTAAGGATTGGTTCTTTTTGATATTCTCTTGCCTCTGTCTTTCGCTTTTGTTACGACGTTTCCCAAATCCGGATGAAGAAGTTTATAAGCTAATCGTCAGGTCCCTTTAAGAGTTGGTCTGAGAGCTCACTAGTCTGTTAGGATCGCCATAGTTGAGAGAGTTTCTTGTTCGATGTGTTCTAGATTGATTTGTAGGATGGGTTCGAGAGTATTGTGTTATATATCAATTTCCTGCATTTGCCGTCCGAAGACGCGACCGCGATTTACTTTATGCGACGCGGTGCCCCGTTTTGCAGCATGACGGGCCGGACTCACTCCAGCTGCGAGCATTAAGGCCGGCACCCGGCCCGGAGGCTGCCCGCGGGAAGATCGAGCGGGCTCCGGGCTGCCCGGTTTTTTTTTGTTTTTAAAAATAGAGGGCTGAAGAGCGCTCCATAGTTTAAAATTTCAACTTAGATCTACAGCTCTTCAGGAAATTCGTGTCCACTCCATTTTTTTTTTCGCACATAAGCTTTGCGCCAAAATACCGCCAATACAGGCCTGTAATAGCGGCGGATGCTAAAAACCGCAGTAGTACAGCTGTTCCTGAATTTCGTGTCATGTTCGAAAATATAATGAATAGGACGAGAAGTTCGTCAGTTCGTACTCCGAGGCTTCAGCTTCCACAATGGTTAAATTGCAATACCTATAATGAATAGGACGAGAAGTTCGTCAGTTCGTACTCCGAGGCTTCAGCTTCCACAATGGTTGAGGGAAGGAAGCTTCTGCCGGAGACGAACGGAAAGACTACAAGTAATACAGCTGTACAAAACACGTGATCTGCTGTGGCGCAGTCGTGTACTCTCAACACCCCCCCCCGACTAGACACAGCACCCCTCTTCTCAACAAAAAAAACAGCGAACCAAAAAAAATAAAGAAAAAACAGAAAACACACAAGATAAAATTGATAAAAGATAATAGAAAAAAATTAACCCTCTAAACTCAAATTCTTCTTCCCAGCTGCAAAAAGATATGGTCCCAGTGCCTTTGTTAAGATGTCTGCTTTTTGATGTTTTGATTCCACCCAGTGTAAAGTAACCGTGCCTTTGAATAACTGTTCATTGATGTAATAAAATTCCCTCTCAGTATGACGTGTTCTTTTATTTGAAGAGTTATCCTTCGAAACATGAATTGCAGACGTGTTATCGCAATGTAAAGCCACCGGTCCCATTGCCCCTATGACATCACTGACTAAATTCCTCAACCACACTGCATCTCTTGCTGCCGTCCCCAATGCCATGAGGCAGCGCTTT
>NW_006768841.1:8303-12547 GCF_000204055.1 Melampsora larici-populina 98AG31 | reverse complement strand
TATCCCACCACCCGAATCGGCCTTCACCTTGATTTGGTCAGTGATTCAATCTCCAACCACATTCATCAAGCCACGAACCACATCCACCTCTTGATGGGATTCGACCAAGCCAACCACACCTTGATGAGACTCGACCCACCACATCCCACAACCCAACTAGGTCAAGCATTTGTCAACCACAGCTTGATCAATCTGGAGTTTCCCATAAAATGCTGGCCTTCCGATCGATTTCCTCCAAACCTGAAAGCTCCAAAGCAAGTCGAATTCACTCGAAATTTTTCTTTGAAAAATCTTCCATTATGGCCAACAGAAAATTATCCCAGGTCCCTTCGTACGTGTTTTCATCCCTAAGATTTCTCTATATCTCATTGAGATCTTATGTGATGCACAGTTGAATTTTCCTGATTGTATTCTCTGGATTCGGACCTGTAGCAAGCCAAACGATGGCCGTATCGACACTGGGAGCCGCGCAATCCGCACTCGCAGCCACCAGGCCCTTCTGGATCAAAATCGGATTCCACACGAGTGAGTTGATTGCTATTCCCTGCAGGGTGTCATGATATGACACCGAATCATTGACCTTATCAATGTTTTGATGGGTGTAGGGTCACTCCAGCAACCACCCCAATAATCCCGGCGGATGACAAAAACGGACGGTCTGGTTTCCTCGGTGGCTCATCTGCTGCTCCTCCCTACATGCAGACTCCTGCGAACAACCGCTATTCCACGATCCCTTTGTCCTCACAACTCTTGTCACCTCGCTATGTCCCCAACCCCATGATTAATCCAATCTTCAGCCGTAGCCCGTCCGGCGTACCTCCTCCCTATTTCTCTCAGCCATCTTCTGCGTCTTCGTACAACGATCATATAAACCCTTGCATGTTGTTCAATCATTCTCGTTCTTTGGGTTCAACCCCATCCTCAAGCTCGTCCTCTTTGGTGACCTCGAATCCAGCAAATCCCGATCTATTCGGTTCACCTTTGAAACGACCAGCTTCCCAGTCAGAGGCACTCGAGCGTTCTGGCGAGACAGACGACGACGATCATGGTAAGTCATTTCAACGTCTGCCCCCCCAGCTTGACAATGTGCAACCCACTGATGATTACTTCATGATTACCCATTTGTTTTCCAGGTTCCACTGTCACTTCAACCACAACCCCCGCTCTGAATGATCCACGCGCCGCTTGTCCTGACGAACCCAGGACCTTCCAGGTACATTTCAATATCCATCAAGAACAGGCACCCGAAGCCGACGCTCCCAACACCAAGCGTCGACGCACCCCTGGCGGGACTTGCCCCAGCCGTGCCAAGCCTGCCAAGCCTAAATATCAGAACTACAAACCTCCTCTGCCACACACACTCACACTCACCCCCAAAAATTTGATGTTTTCGCCGTTTTTGGCAACCATCTTTCGGTCCTGCAACGAAAGCCTAGCCGGCGTGTCTGATGCCCTTCTTCGCGCCTGGAACGAGCGTACCCTGTCGATTCAAGGATTTATCAACTGTCATCGCCAATATAAAGTTAATGACAAAGTGACTATCTCTTCCCCCATCCCTTTTCATGATTTCATCGCCGCTGCCTTGACCACGCCTGCTACCACTGTCATGGGGTTCAAACTTGTCCACCACGATCCTCGATCGACAGCAATTGCCGTTCGAGCGCTTGCCAGTCAGGCGCGCGCACCTATTTCTGACTCTGACACTTCTGATGGCCTTGATTCCGAGGGCTCTGTGGGAGTCAGTCATCTTTTTTACCTTCGATGTCCTTATTCATGTTACTGACTTCGTACGTTTTCTAGTCGGATATTCTTAGCCCCGGTGAACGAAACCTTCGCACGTCGATGACCCGATTCAAAAAGGATTTCAAGGCTGGTGAAAACGTCACCAGTGTTGTCAATCCAAAGGAAGCTGGCAAGGTGTGCCTATTGAATACCACACGCATTCGCCAATGGGCTAACGACTGGGTGGGTTTTTTTTTCTTACTCTATCGCTATCACGTGGGCTCCTCATTTGTCGAACAAGGTAGCTGATTCTTTATATGCGTTTAGGCGGACGGGAAACCCGGTGTAGACGAAGTCAATCCGCCTATGACTCGACCAGGGTTCAAATGGATCAGTGTTGCGGACTATGAGAAAGAGAAAAGCTTATTGCTTGGGATGAATCCGGTCCAACCAACCTCTTCGAATCCAACCGCGCCGGCCACTGTGATTCATCACAATTACTACGGTGCACCTCCTCCCCCCTACGGTCAACCTCCTGCCTCAACCGTCTTCGGAGCACCCTTACCACCTGTCGCTGGTCTGCCCATTCCCAACCAGGCCACTTCTAACTCGATACCAGCTAGTATAGAAGCTCCTCAATCACTTCGCTTATCCCCTCCACCCGGTGAAAGACCTAGTTTTGAATCTTTCCTCATTTTCGCGGGTATCAAGGGTGAAATGACTAAGACCCGCAATGCTCTGCGCAATGAAGGTATTGATGATTTCAATCGTTTATTGGACCGCAGCACTTATACGATTGCCAATTACCGAAGCATGGGGATCCCCTTCGCTCATGCAGAGGATCTCTGGAAGGCGGTTCCCAAATTCATTCAGGAACTCCGCTCTCGTTTCATGGAATGAGCTAGTTCCCTATTCTTATGATGATTTCCGATTCAGATCAATTTCATCACACTTGTGACCGAAGGTCCTGGTTTCTCGATATCACTTTGGACCGTCTGCTCTTGTTTCTGCCTGCTCTTGTTTCTGCCTGCTCTTGTTTCTGCCTACTCTTGTTTCTGCCTACTTGTGACCGATTGTCCTGGTTTCTCGATCTCACTTTTGACCGTCTGCGCTTGTTTCAGCCTGCTCTTGTTTCTGCCTCCTTGTGACCGATTGTCCTGGTTTCTTTCAGCCTGCTCTTGTTTCTGCCTCCTTGTGACCGATTGTCCTGGTTTCTCGATCTCACCTTTGACCGACCGCGCTGGTTTTGGCCTGCGCATCTATGCCTGTGAACTATGAACTATCTCATAGTGCAGTAATCAAAACCTCCCCACTCATTATTCTTCACCGTATTGTGCCCCATGACCTGTCCTTCATGTGAGACATTCCAATGAATGCTGAAGCATCATTAGCAATCGATTCCGACCTTGAGCCATCAAGATTTGGTCGGGATCGATCACTTGGAAAGTCTTTGGAGCGGCGTGTTCATCCGCGAGACAGTCTCACAGTTTGGAGAGACTGTCTCGCCCTCATCATCTTCAGCAAGTGCCACTAGATAATGAGATGGTTCTCTCATCTCACATTTCGAGGGACAAGATGTAGCTGACACAATATCACTCATCAGTCGGGTTAGGAGCACACGTTGTGTTCATTGCAATGCAACTCTAATCACCTCAACTCCGGTTGTGAGTCTGGTGTGAATTCATTGACAAGCAAAAGGACTCGGCTCATCAGACCTGAGCCGAAAAACATATGAGATCAAACTACTTTCAACAGCGGACCGGAGACAAACATAAGACCTCAGGGCTTTGAAAACCCGAGACAAGCAAGAAAAGCAACATTGAAGTGCAGAGACACGACCAAAAAGAAAACAACCATCTTTGAGAGAGAGCCGAGATGAGACAAAGATGAAAACAACCTTGTTTGAAACTACCATGTTTGAAACTGCCATGAACGCATGTAAGTATATCTCCAGAAGATTGTATCCTACGTCCAGTAGCCGCAAACTGTGTATAACTTATGCATTAAAGCGCCGGTGAAAATGTTCCAAGTGCGATCCATGATGAGATCGATTTTATCAGCAGTGGCGGTTCGAATCATGCTTTGGGTACGTCGGAAGTGAGATTTCAGGACGCTAAACGCCTTCTCAATGGGGTTTAGGTCAGGTGAGTACGGTGGGAGGTAGATGATTCGAATACCCCGTTCTTCAGCCAATTCCGCGATCCTCCCGCCATGATGGATCCTCGCGTTGTCCATCACTAACACCGAGTTAGCTTGTGGATAAGCGTTCATGACCGGGAACTATGAAACATCATGTAAGTAATAGCATAACCTTGATGTGCGTCCAGTAATACCACCCACCAGTCGATGCTTGAGGAAGCCTTCGAAATCGCGGCGGAGGTAGCTGCCCTCTTGGCAGTCGAGAGCCAAAACCCCGGCCCTGAATATGGCCGGTAGGAGGGAATATCAATTCCCTCCGCGATTCCAAGGCACCCTTTTGGTGCGATGTCCTTTTGCGGCTCGGAGAAAAAGCCTGCGCAGAA
>NW_006768841.1:0-8185 GCF_000204055.1 Melampsora larici-populina 98AG31 | reverse complement strand
TCTCCCACCGCGTATAGATATTCGCGCTCGTTTGGTGCCCTTTTGGTTGGGATGGACGGTCCGAGTCTTTTTGAGAGTCAAGTTCAACCGAATCTTGAGGTCATTTAGCGATGGTGTTGAGTGAGACCCAAGTTCCGCTGTGACGGTACAGAGCGCGCCGATACTCGTCAAGGTAGAGTGCAGGGTTCCCATCGAGCAATTCAAGCATAAAGTCCCGGTCCTCGTCGGTCAGCTTGGTGTTCCTTCCAAGCTGCTCGTAATCATCGGGGTTGCGAACTACAGCGGCCGTACGTCGATAGAGGGCAAGCCATTGTGAAATGGTGCGCGGGCTGACTGGTGACCGCAAAAGCCGTCGAGCCCTAGCAATTGTCTTGCCTTCCCGGAGGTATTGGACAGCCAACACTTTGAGGCCAGGGTCGTACTTTCCCGGTCGTACGTTCTTGGCTAAAAAAACAAAACATGTCAGCCTTCAACTTATATGTGAGAAGTGAGGTAGAAGGGAAAGTGGAATACCTCTAGCCATGAGACGAGAGAGACGAAAAGAGTGGAGGAGGAGTCGTGGATGTGTAGGTGTGAAGAGTCAGAAATCTGAATGGTGAAAAATTCGAATCGGATGAGAGCCAATACCCCGGTCCGCAAGCAAGGTCATAGGGAGCCCTGAGCCACGGTTATGAGCATGCCTATGCTTATAACTAGCCCTGTATTGGCTGTACTAGATGGTGGCGCTTCTGAAAAACCGTAGGTGAGTTTTCGAACATGACACGAAATTCAGGAACAGCTGTAGTTTCCTACACCAGGTCCCCAGTCTCTGATTCCGCCAGTACCAGTCAAACTGGTGTCCTCCCTGGCACCATCGGCTCCTCCCAATCACGATCGACTTCCCCTCATCACTTCGTTACATCACTCACTGCCCACTTTCCGTCTCTACCTGTTTCATCTTAGGTATTTTTTTTATTTCTCAACTTTTCCGATCAATATGCCTCGTTCTCGACTGACTCATTTTGCATGAACTCATTCCAGACCATGACGAGAGTACGACCAGTACGACCTGGAAAGTACGATCCCGGCATCAAGGTACTGGCAGTCCAGTACCTTCACGAAGGCCTGAGTCGGCAAGAGGTTAAACACATGCTGCGATCGTCCGTCAGTCTGCGGACCATCACACGATGGAGCTCTTTGTACCGCCAAACCTACAGCGTCGTTCGCCACCCGGATGAATACGAGCAGCTTGGCCGAAACACCCGACTTACCGATGAACATCGAGATTTCCTGTAGACGATGGTTGAAGAGAACCCTACAATGTACCTGGACGAACTTCAACGCGCCATGTATCGAGAGTCTGGCAAATGGGTCTCCATTCAGACCATCGCCGAGGATCTCAAATCACGCCTCTCACTCAGTTGGAAGAAAACCCGAACGGTCCATCCAAACCAATGCCCCAACAAAAGGGCTGCCTTCTTATATGAAATGGGTGGATTGCGACCCGAAATGATGGTATTCTTAGGTATGTGTAGTTGTTTTCATCTGTAAAGTCTTTGATACCAACTGACGTTATTGTGGCATTAGATGAGTGCGCAATTCAGGAACGGAGCCTCCGAAGAGAAAATGGATGGGCATTGCGAGGATACCGTACCAAAAGAATCCCCTGGAGCCGAGGTGGAAAAAGGTTCTCTCTGTTACCTGCTATATTCAAGGGTGGTGTATTGGCGATGGCCTGCCAGGAGGGTAGTTTTCAACGCAAAGATTTCGAGAGCTTTCTCAAACACGAGCTCGTGAGTCACCCGTTCGAAATTTTTTATTGTTTACACGTTTTTTAACCATTCTTTCTCAGTTTCCGGTCATGAATCCATACCCGCAGGCCAATTCGGTTTTAATTATGGATAATGCTCGCATTCACCATGGTGGCCGAATAGCAGAACTCGCTGCAGAGAAGGGTATTCGACTGCTTTACTTACCGCCTTACTTGCCCGATTATAACCCAATTGAGAAGGCTTTCAGCGTCCTAAAGGCCCGGTTCCGTCGTTTGCAATGTCTTGCTTTCGCTGCCGCCGATGAGAAGATTGCTACGATTGAAAACTTGACTTGGCAGACTTTTACAGGAAGGCTAATGAATAAGTTATACACCGTTTGTGGGTATTGGTTGTAGCATAGAACTTTATACGCCTGTGGCACGTTGTCTTCCTCTTGTATGTAAGATTGTCTTTTGCCATGGGGATTTCGCTCATTGGATACTTGTCAATCAATCTTAGTGTTAGAGTGTGGCGCCCAAAATGAAAAGTCATAGTTTTGATTGCACTGCATGGCGACCCAATTCCCTTTCCAAGCAAATCGTACACGCACAACAAAGATTTCACTAGATTACAAGTTCAGAAATGAGACCCTCTAACATAGCGCATCATCACACTGCCATCGAATCACCACTTTAGATTCGAAAACGTCTACTATAGCGCCCAACCCCCCAAAAAACTTTCATATTTAGAATTCACCTGACTATATTCGACCCTGGTGGGTTAGAGGCTGATCACTTTGCCGCCCTGAACAGAAGTGAGGGTGTTAGCAATTGAAGTGACTCGGTGACTCACTTAGGTGAGTGATGACCACTCACCTCCGCCGTGTAAGACCCGCATACGACCTCCCAAAGTTACTCGATTTTGGACAGAGGGGATGGTGGGGGCGACTGGCGGCTGTGTTGTATCACCGGACTGTCGTCCATCGTCTTCTCCACGTCTTCTGAGTGGGATCCCGGCACTGCATCTGGTACGAGTTCAATGGCGTTCATGTCTACCATAAGAATCATAATACTCGGCAGAGCAGGAGATGAGTCAGGAAGAGGACTTACTCCCTTCGATGTCACCGCGTTCATCAATCAACATGATGTCGGCTGCTCGGTCACTGATTTCGTCATCATCTAAAGGATTGGAATCTGGCTCTGGCGTCAATTTGGCTCCTTGAGCATTTGGGCAGTGAAACATGATGCTAACCGGCATCCAATTCAGCGACCAATTGCGCCAGATACTCTTCATCTGAAGATGATACACCGGGAGATGAAGGAGGATGTACTGATAGACTTGAAACGTGTGGTACATATGAAGCTGGAGGATGGATCGTAGAAGTCGAAGGGTTCCCAGGTACAGTCATCGCCGTGGGCCCAGACCTGACTCGCGGCACAATGGGCTGAGTGTTTCCTCCTAACATATCTGTGCTGTATGTCTTCCCGTTTTTGACGCGGCGCCATTCGCCAAATGGTAACGCTGGCCGTCCTATCTTCTCCCCCGCGAGCAACTCGCCTTTCTTATGTTTGGCCTTCATAGGACATGAGAACTGACGGTGACCAAATATAGCACAATAATAACATTGGCCTTGACCGGCAAGCACGAAAGGGTGGGCATTTGGGGAGATGTCCAGAGGCAGAGCGTCGGACTTATCGCGATTAGAGAGTCGTTGATACCATAAGATGTCGGCAAGCGAGGGGTTGAGCATATCTTGTTTTAACATGATGATGATAAAGAAGCGACAATTTTGAGAGGAAAGAAATAGGGGGATTCAAGTGACAGAGGCGAAATCCAAACGAGACGATAGAAATAGGGAAATGGAGTGAGGAAGGGAAAAAGTGAGCGCTTGGAAATGTTCGATATCAGCACGATATCTTAACCAAAACAAGACTCTTGATTGTTTTGAAGAGGTCACTTTAAGCTTTTGGGGGTCTGATGCAAACTCATATCATTCACACGCCTTCGATGAGTCAATCGGGTGGCGGTTGCATGGAGATAGCGATATCAAGTGAAGGATATCCCTATTATCTAACCCTTTGAGCGGTATGTTCTCATTCTCACGATTGTACAACGGCGGTGGGGGTAAGGTGCAGAAAGTCGAACAAAGTTCATCAAATTTGCAGAGTACCATGTACGCGAGCATGTGCATAAGATGACGACTACAAACAACTATGTGCGAGTTTGAGCGGTTCAGAGTGGGGATGATAAACAAGAACAGGGGAGACAGAGGCACAGCGGAAACCAGTCCTCACACATTGGCCGCGTCAAGACAAGTGAAGGAAAGCAGAAGAAACGGGGTGAAAAGTTGGGAAGCGCTGGGTACATCCGGGTCATCGCAGACAACCAAAATCGTAATTTTAGCACCTTCAAAGAAACAAAAGGTTACCAATGTGTTTCTTGCATAATTGATGAGATCCCTTCAGATGGTGCTCTTTGACTTCAATGAGGCGAGGAATTTTGGAACAGCATTCCAAATATCATCCGCATGAGCAAAAGGAATACCAAAAGAGTGCAATTTTGAGATCGAGTAAGTCTCTTGGTCAAGGAGGCGATTGAAGTCGTTGATACCTTCATTTTTTAAAGCCTCGCGAGTCTTTTTCATGCCCAGTTGAATGCCAGCAAAAGTTAAAAAGCTTTTGAAAGAAGGTTGCTTGCCCCCACGGAGTGGAGATAATGACATCGGAGCCTTCGCGATAGTAGGTGAGGCTAGAGTGGTCGACAATGGCGGGCCATTTGCCAAGGTGGGTGTGGCAAAAGGGTTAACCGGGGGGATTCCAGGACTGGGAACTTGCCCGTAGTAATTATGATGAATAACAGTACCCGCTGAGTTCGCGCCCTGGGCATTTGCCCCAATCGCACCTCCAGGTTTACCCTCTAGCTCATCTTTGGCCGCTTGGTACTGAGAAACCGGTATCCATTTGAATCCAGGTCGTTCTGTAGGAGGATTGATCTCGTCGACGCCACTGACTTCGTCAGCCTACATGGTGAAGGACGTTAGTCAACCTGGGCTCGTGTGCCGTGATTGACATAGAGTCCAAAGACTTACCCAGTCTTCTGCCCAATCGCGTATGCGAGCAGTGTTAAGAAGCATGATTTGACTGGGATTCTTTGGATTGACCGTGGTTGCAATGTTCTCACCCGCCTTGAATTGGCTTTCAAAACGCTCCATTAGAAGCTTGTAGCATTTCTTCGCTGGTGACAGGTAAGTCGACTGCAAAAACAAACAAGCCAAAGTCGAGTTAGTCACCTGTGCACCAGAAACTTGATAGAAATTGTAAACGCTCACCCCTTCGGAGATCGTATCATTGTCATCAGATGGAGGTCCTGAACGCTCTTTGGTGGGCGGGGGCGGCGGGAAGGTGGACGCCAACGAGCGATTGGCTTCCTCACTGGTTTTAGGGTTGGTATGGGTGATTTTGAAACCCATAATCGCCTCCGTTGGGGCAGCTAGCACAGCAGTGACAAAATGGGCGAGGCTGGAGTCGTCAGTAATGAAGCTGTGGTACGCCTTGTGCTGGCGATTGGTCGAGTTGATGAATCCTTGGATCGCCAGGAGTCCAGTTTGTTCGGCGGCGATGAGGGCGTCTGAAATGCCGGCAAGTCGGGCGTTGTACGCGTCGAAAATCTTCAAGCGATAGACGGGCCAAGTGAAAGTTCCCACTGGCAAATCGCTATGAACGGGATAGGGCTTGAAATTCTTCCATTGGGCCTTGGCTGCCTTCGGAGTTTCCTTGACGGCATGACCACGAGCCTTCTTGGTTTGATTACCAACTGAGTCGGTCTCAGTCGCTTTGAGTTGGTACAGGTTGAACAAAATTTCGAAGGTACGTTGTAGAACTTATAACCCAACAAGGGTTATACAGAGCTGGAAGAGGATAATCCACTAATAAAATGACTAGTAGAAGTTGTCTAAGGACTGCTCTTCTAAAACAACACAATCAGAAAGAGCTCTGTTGTATTGAGTACTGATAAGGCACCAGAGAAATATATCTTCACACGTAATTTAACTTCAAAAGCACACTTTGTATTACTATCAACACTGCTATAGTGTTATTCCCAATTGATAACTAAAAGAAATAAGCAATATCTGATTGATATTATTCCCAATAAGTCTTTATGACTATAAAACTAAAGTAAATTTCTCTTTATAATTGTAATAAAGGGCGTATTTAAGTGACCAGGTACTATTAAAATAAGTTTATAATGATAAACAAAATAATAATGGCGTAAATGATAAAGAAAAAAAAGGGAACAACAGTCCCAAAACCCTCTCAAAGTATATATAACAATGTACTAGAACTTTTACAATGGTCAACAGCCTCAAAACCAATCAAATCCGCCCAAAATTCCCTAAAAACCCTATGATGACGCAATGTAATGATTTTGTTACTAATAAATGATGTAATTTTCACAGCTAAAAGTGATCAATGACGCAATAATATGATGTACAGCACTTCTTATGATGAATACAGGTGATTTTTTCCTTGTAAACTAGCTGAAAACCAATTTTTGAGATTACGAATTTTTTCAGATGTGCTCCAATTTTTGATTACTAAAGTGCATCTTGTAGCCCACGTGTTACTGATCATTTCTGACACCTACATGACCTACTTCTGATGAGTGATGAGTAAGATATTGAGTTGTGAAGTTAAAGTTTTTTTAGTGTTACATGTGACTTGTGACTGTAAATTCGAGATTCACACCAATTCTTTATTTGCCTTATAACTTTTTACACACACCTCCATTACTAATGATTTAAAGTTTGTACATTATGTAATCCACTCTTCTGCGTTGAATGAGCCATCTACCAACCTATTCTGACGTCATTTGACATATGTAATTAGCTGAAAACCTCCATTTTCCACGAATTTCACCCATTTTCTTCACTTTTCACAGCTACTACTCTCTTTTTCTTGCTCTTGTAATATGACATCATCATCTATAACCTTAAAAATCCCGAAAAATCCTCTTGGCAACCTTAAATTCCATCACTACCACTATTACACAACCAAACTACACGTGTACCTCTTGTTTACCAACTTCGAAAAAGTGCCTTTTCCCTAATAACTTCTGTTTCTACTTATCAACCTTGAAGATTAAAATTGTCATAGTATAATATAATGTTGTTCTTTCATATTCTAACCTCATAATACCCATAACTTTATTTTTACTAACCTAAAAACCATTTTCCAACCTTTATACTTATAATTTCGAATTTTTCTTATGTTTTTCTTTCTTTCTTTTTGTAATAAATTTGTAAGTAAACTATAATGATCTTAATATATAATGTGAAAATAAAAAATGATGTAATGTTGACCTAATGACCAATACATAAGCCTACAAGAGCTTCAATTGATCAAAAACCTCCATTTCGAATTTTCTTTCCTGCTGAATCCTGCTAATAAACTGGTAAACTGGTAATTGTGAATTTTTTAATTGATCCCATAAATTGATCACCACATCCTCCTCTTCTTCCAAACTGCCCCCAGTTTATCAATTAAACAATTCAATTAAACACTCCAAATCACTAAATTCTCGAATTTTCCTTTATTTCCAATATGGTCAACACTGTTTCACCTTCTGTAGCTTCACCTTGTGTCCAATGCCGGATGGTAAACTCCTCCTGCCACTATCAAATCAATCCTGCTTGCCAAAGATGCCATAATCTAGGAATAATATGCTGTAAGTCCAATTTCTTTCTTCTATTTCTTTCTTCTTTTCTTTATAATAAGTTTCAATGTTTTTTTTTTTTAATTCTTTTACTAATTTTAATTCTTTTCTTTATTTAATTTTAATAGCCTACCCTGCAGCGCCTTCATCCAATAATTCACCTGTACCTGATTCTCCTGCCAACAATTATCCTCCACCAAACACGCCTAATACTCCTATTAGAATAAATTTCCTTAATCCTTATAATATTAATTTAAACAACACGCCTTCAGCTCCTGATTCACCCAATCCTTCCATTACTTCATCAATTGAAACCAACTTCACCACAACTGATCCATTTTTCGAAAGATTATATGAACATAACCTGGCGTGGAAAACTGATTATATAACTTATCAGAATTGGCATTCTTGGAGGATCCTGGATGATACAATCAGACAATTCAAAGAAGCAGGCTTTGAAGTTCCAAATATAATTAATAATCACTACCATTTGTTGCGTGCTCATTCTATAGCTGAGTATGTTTCAAGAAGGGGTGAAGACGAGTGTCTAACTATAGCAACTTTTATTCCATTCCTTAATCATGCTGAGCGTGCAAATGCTGCTATTTTATCCCCCTACAGTACTCCTTCTACCAATCCTCCTAATACTGAACCTCCTCTAATTAATTATGTTAATAATAGTCCTCCTGCAATTCCTGCTGTAAATTCTCCTTATACTGATTATAATTATTCTGAATATACTC
>NW_006768840.1:384376-386803 GCF_000204055.1 Melampsora larici-populina 98AG31 | reverse complement strand
AAATAAATATAAGGGTATTATATATGATTGAATGTAAGAGTAATGGTAATAACATATAAGGGTATTAAATGTAAGAGTGCGCATTTAGTTATAAGTTAAATGTGAGAGTGCGCATTTAATTATAAGGGTGTTGGTATTAAATCATAAGGGTATTATATATAATTAAATATAAGGGTGTTGGTAATAACATATAAGGGTATTAAATGTAAGAGTGCGCATTTAGTTATAAGGGTTATTATAATATAAGGGTACTACATATGAGTGTGTGTAATTAATCAATTATAAGGGTCTAATAATTCATTATAAGGTGTTGGTTTTGAAATATAAAGGTATCAATGCGCACAACTAATCACAAGGGTGTGTTCTTATATCATATGATGATAGAATTAAATATAAGGGTTTGATTAAGTATTAGACTATTGTATTTAATTATATATTCATATAATATAAGGGTGTCTCTTCATGATTATTTGGGTAAATATAAGGGTTTGATTAAATATAAGGGTTTGACTAAATATAAGGGTCTGAATAAATACAAGTCTTTCCATATAAGGGTACAGTAAAATAGGTAAAGTCTTAACATGATTATAAGGGCGTTCTTAATAAATGTGTAATAATATAGTCTAAGTGTGCAATAATGAATTGTAAGATATCTATTAATCCAATAAATAGTAAAGACTGTTATCTGGGGCCATACCACAATGAACTTACCGCATCCTGTCCAATCTGCGCAGTCAAACATTGTAGGGCCGAGTCAGTAGTGCGGTGGGGGACCACGTGTGAATACTCTGGTGCCCCAGGTATATGTTTTTTTTGCATCATAGGACAACAACTTAGTTAAATATCTTTTTTTATACAACCATTCCTTGAAACTACAATCAGAATAAGGTCTAAAGGTGTCAAATATGTTTTACATTGTTATCAAATTCAAATCGCTACTCTAACTTTGTAAAAACACACAAACGCTTAACGCATCAAATATCGATGAACAACCGACTTTTTATTACACATAGAACGAGTTAAGATAAACCAGACTTGTAGGGTATGAAAACATGCACAATGATGTGGAGAGTTTAGAAAAACATTGAAAATTCAAAGTTCATAAACAAGATTTGAAGCTATGAGCAAAACAAAAAATTTTACTTGGGATTTGCTTTTTGCGCGCTCAATAACTCAAGTACCAGTGATGCTACAGATAAACCGTGAACATATATGGAGTCAGGCATATGAGGAGCAACTATCCTGCAATTTTCGGAAAATTGATAACTTTTTTTTTTTTTGGTCAAAAGTGTAGTGAGGTGTAGTTATTTTCATAGTGTGGTGTGGTAAATGTCAAATTGACTTATTTGAGTAGTGTAGTGTAATGAATTTCATTTTTGAGTGTTGTGTAGTGTTTTCATTTTAATAGTGTAGTGTAGTGTAGTGTGTTTGATTTGTTTTATTAGTGTAGTGTAATTACTTTCATTAATAGTGTAGTGTTGTGTTTTCATTTTGTTAATGAAGTGTAGTGTGGTGTTGTGTAGTGTATTGATTTTGTTAATAAAGTGTAGTGTGATTGATTTAATTTATAAGGGTTGAATTTCAAATATAACTCTCACACGCGCATTTCCTGGCCCTGTTTTGGCCCTGGTTGACACAAACAGGGCCAAAATGCCCAGTCTGGATGAAATTTCAAAAATTACCCCTGATGTCCCACTTTGGGTCAAAAATAAAGGCAGATCAGGTTCCTGACTACCTATATGGGAGTGAAGCTGAAAGGGTAAAGCCAAGTAAATCACACCAGATCTGTTACAAGCCTGTAGCATAGGGGGGTTGGACTCTACACCTCACAGTGTAGAGTACAAGGTACCTAACACTCAGTATTCACATGCTACATCTCGATAAAAGTATGGTCACTAACAATTAATTGTTACCACTATATGTAAGGTGTTAGTTATGGAACATTATTTATAATGTTCAGACTACTGAGTCTTGTTCAAGAAATTGAGCAAGCAAAGTTAAACACTGTGGATTTTTTGCTAATAGCTATGCTTTTACAATAATTCACTTGAGAGACACCTTGATTTTTGCATTTATGCAGATTGACAAGTGCGCTTTCTGTTAGATTTGACATAAGTGTACTTTCCTCCGTGCATCACCGGTATCATCAGGGTTGGTTTTACCAATTCAAGGAGTCTAAAATAAAGTGAACACATATATCATTTCAAAGCGGATTGAACATTTGAAGATTTCAGACATGTAGAATGAAAAAGTGAACTCTCACTCATGTGTATGATTAAAGTGCGTGTACTCAAATTTATTTTGAAGGAAAGGCTTTATGAAAAACACAAGAGCTATTGGGACCGGGGGAATAAATACTTGTTAGAGTAGCAATGAAATGTTATAGGCAACTACAACAGAGTAAAAGTGAAATAATGAGTCCTTATT
>NW_006768840.1:364376-379376 GCF_000204055.1 Melampsora larici-populina 98AG31 | reverse complement strand
GAATACACCACTAGAAGACTTATCACTTCTTCGATACGCTTCAACACATTAGAAAATCAAACACATTATACACTAAAGGAAGATTCAAATACTTCAACAATCAAATCAACTCAGACATTACGTTAACTCAGCAAGACTTACTTCAACCGCTTGCTTCTTATTGATCAAATTAGAGTGTGTTATTAATGAATCAATCAACGCTTTTGCAAACCCTTAATCAGATAACCTCACTTCGATTAAACCTTCTCAATTGATTCTTTTCTATCTTCTAGCAACTTCATTAAGATCAATCAATGAAAATCAAACTCACAACTCACCTATCTTAAAATCAAACAAATCAATCTTATTAGTACAGAACTTCAATTAAATAAACCGCTAAACATGACTCAATCACCTTAATCAACTTAACCTGATCTAAAAAATCAGATCTCTAACTTCTAATGATCCATCGATATCATTAGTATTCAAGTACATAACTCTTTTAAACAATTCCAGCTTCTTCTAAATCTCCTATACTTAGATTTCCTCTCAAAAATCTGATTCTCCAACCATCCTCACCCTAACTCAACACTTCAAATACAAGTCTTTCTTCTCTTAAACTATTAGAACTCTTAATCGTAACAGCTCAAATTCATATAACAAACTCTTTATCATTATATACTAGAGTATCTTCTATTATCTCTTGAAAACCCTTACATCTACTCAAACTATTAATATACAATAGCTGAAATTCACCAAGATCACCTTTTCTCTAAAAGAAAATCGATCGATCGACTCAAATTAACATAATCAAGATGAACCATCAGTTAACTCCCATCTGGACTCACCCATCAGAATCTCTGGTTGATCCGCTTAATGAGAATAGGTATACTCTCTCTTCTACATTAGACCATCTTGAAAATTCACTAACAAAGAATCTTTCTTAGAACTCGTCCAATTAACTCTTTAGGAACCATACAGATGCTTTACCAAAACAAGGTATACATTCCTATCATCCTCTGATTCTCCTCCCTCTCGAATCAAATTCATCCAACTTGGAATCAGATAAACCTCTTTTCTAACTCAACATACGTGTTTTTCATTCCATTTCGATTAAAACTATACTCCCTATTCTCTATTTTACAAAATAACAACTTCCTCATCTTTAGAACGAGGTCAGTACCTCTCTAAACCACTCTCCATCCTCTAAAGAACTTTTTATTAATCCTCTTACTCACCTTCTGAACTATATACACTATCATTCCTTTAGATAAGCGATTTACGGCTTTTTCCTCACTCTCATACCACCATTCTACGCCTTCAGAACAACCTCTTTGCGCGATCGATCACTCTACCTTCCTCTTTTAATAGGAATAGCTATCTTTCCAGATTTCCTGGATTAACTCATCTTAGATTATCGTTAAAGTACGTTTAGAACCCCTACCTATCAGTCAGACTTATAACAACTAGTACTAATACCCATGTTTGTTTTTGATAAATCGGTCAAAACCATCTAGATCACCCATTATGACCCCTCAGATCACTCCTAGCGGTAAAAAAGACCTACCTCGACGCCCAAGAACTTCGTCAGCTAAGAAAATCAAACCCTACGAGTCTCCCTCCTTACTCAAACGCCAAACAAGGGACACCTCGCTCCCTCCTTCAAGTCTAGCTCTCCCGGTCTCTCCTATGCCTCTCGATCAGACCTCTCAAGCTTTAGTAGAGACTAATCAACAAAATGTAGAGATGAAGATTGATGATCCTCCTCAAGAATCACTTACTTTAGATCAAAAAGAACCTGAACCAACCTTGCCTGTTACTCAGAAGTCTACTGAGAAAGGTAAAAAGAAAAGAACTAAATCGAGTTCTTCTAGTTCTGAAGAATCAGAATCATCTGATGATTCTTCATCTGACTCTGCCTCTGGAGACGATGACGACGTCGACGAATCCGAATCTAAAAATCCTCTTCCTAACTCAAATAAAGAAGATGAAGACACTGATCAAGTAATGGATCATGCTGAAGACATTCTAACTCAAACTTCTTCTAAAAAGACTCATGGTAAGTCTTAGATCTCTCTCTCACGCTTCCAACTTAATCAAAGTAACTGAGTCACATCAATAACATGTCTCTATTAACTTATTTGATATAGAACTCGTCCAGACTAACAAAACGAACAGTTCTCACGAGGCCTACTTAAAGCATAGACAAAGCTTAAACAATTCTGGTACCAACATGCTACCTTATCGTACGTTATTTTATTGATAATAGCTCTTAAACAACCAAAATGACTAATAGATGACCATTTTACATCTCTATCGAATCATTCAATACACCTCTAACACACCTAACGCACGATATATACCTGATCTTCTTCCTTACTCGATTAAACCAACTAATCATTCCTTCAACATCATTAATTCACAACTTCTAATGAATCTTCATATGAATTTACTTCACATACTCATTCTTTACCTATTACTTATCGTTCAATTGACTCGATCTGGATCAAAAACTCCTTTAACTCAATCACTCTATGGCTTATCTTACTTTGACCTATTTTAAATCGATTCGATTCACTAAACCTCATCTTAATTACCCAACTTCTCCACTTGATATCCATTCATACTTCTTTATCTCTCTACTCTGAAATATCTAGCGGCACCGGGTTCTCTTGTTCTACGTACAGTTAATCCTCTCAAGTATTCATATCAAAATGAATTTGCTTTTACATGTGATCTTCCTTACGAAATTCAATTATGGTGGCAAATCAATCATCATAGACATATCAGCGTGGATGATAAAGCTCTATGGGCTATAGCTACAGTTCTTAGTCAAAGCATAAGATCAAATCAGTTTGAAGAAGTCAAAAGAACACTCAATCACTGTATAAACTACATCAAAATCATTCCTAACGTAGCCGGTTCAAGATTCTTCTTAGTTCGTTTTAAAACCTCAAAAGCTAAGGATGAACTCTCAAACAATGCTCGACACGATCGAGGAGTTTTTGTCTCCTATCAAGGCTCTAAAAAACCTTCAACTGTCCTTATCTTTCAGTTAGATGCGATTACTAAGTCAACTCCTAAGATGAGAAGCCTTTTAGTTACTATGCATGGCCTGCCCTTCCCTTTATTCAATCGTCTCATATCAGATACAATCTTTGGTTCAATTGCAGCTCATAAAAGCAATAAACTACTACGACTTAAAGGCGTTCGAGAACTCAACAGTTACCCAACCTTTGCTTACGGTGGTGGTCGAGTCTTTGAGGTTATATTTAAACGAAAGGCAACTCTTGAATGGTTCAAACTTCTATCACAACCAACTCCAATTACAGCTATCGGTTGGAACTTTAAAGGTGCAGGAACAAAAGACCTTTACCTACTCAACATTCGACATGTTCCTACTTGTTTCAACTGTGGAACTACTACTTATAACTGTTCTCACTCAGATGGTTGTCCTTTTATTACTATTAGAGATGCCATTATTAAAAGTCTTAAGAAAGAAATACCTTCAAAAATCGAAATCTCAGAAGATGAAGATGAAGATTCTGAAGACTCTGAACCTTTGGCTTCAACTTCAAAAGCCAAACATCAAGTAAAAATTGGCAAATTTACTGTTAGAGATTAAATTCTCTTTTTGATCTAAATAAAGTAAGTTATGCTTCTAAATTACTTTGACCTCTTCTTTAAACCATATTAATATTAATGGTTCAATCCTTACCTTTGTATAGAAATGACCAAAATGTCCTCTTTGTCAAATCTAAGTAAGTAAAGCTTACACTTCCTCATTTATTGATCAATCACTTAACTAATATAAGTACCTTCTAAAAACAACTTCTCATTAGGAAAATCGAATCAAGTTCTTGAAGAACTCTTTAACTTAGTAATGTAGAACATTACTATTATCAAATTATAAAATTGGCTAAGACCAAATGAAAAAAATTCTTCTTCTCAAATATTTTCTGTTTCATCCTTGAATTTTCTGATCAAATATCACTACACCAAATGTAATCTTTACCGGGCGGTAAAGAAAACTACTGACATAGAAAAGTCCTGAGGCAACAGGAAGAGAGCTAAAAATCTGAAAAAATATGCACCTTGTTCCTAGATGTTGGGGCATCATGATGAGTATTTTTTTGTATTTTACAAGCAGATATTGGTTTATGTACTAACAATAAACACTAAAATCATCAAAAACTCACATGTAACAATACCTGAAATTTGGGTCATGAGTATGAAGACAATATTTTGTGGTCTAAAAACTTCAATAACTTTTGCAATTCTGCTCCAAATAACTCGATTTTTGGTTCATTCAAACGCTGAACTATTCTCCTTCACACTTCATAATGATAGTAAGGTGCTATCTAGTCATGTAAACACTCTACATATGTTCAAACAGTTCTGCATGATTAGCTCTGTAGGATCTTTTTTAGACCAGCTACAGATGTGATGTCTGAATGAAAAATATAGAGGAAAAGCTCACCTTTTTAATGCACTTCAAATCGAGTGATTTGATTGAGAACTGCAAAAGTTATTGATGTTTGAAGATTCCAAAATCCTGTCTTCAAAGTCAAGGGCCAAATTTCAGGTATTGTTACAGGTGGGTTTTTGATGATTCTCAGCCTTGATTGTTAGTACATTAACCAATATCTGTGTGTAAAATACAAAAAAATACTTGTCATGACGCCCCAACATCTAGGAACAAGGTGCATATTTTTTCAGATTTTTAGCTCTCTTCCTGTTGCCTCAGGACTTTTCTATGTCAGTAGTTTTCTTTACCGCCCGGTAAAGATGACATTTTGTGTAGTGTATGTATCCAATCTCTACTCATACAAACTAAAAAATGTGTGTGATCAAAAATTATAATAAAACTACAAAAATATGTTGCTATTTGTTGATTGAAAAATGATAATCCCCACTCTTAATCCCCACTCTTGTCCAACTAAAAGATTAACCCAAAAGAAAAAAGAGGTTAAAAGCGCACTAAGAACAAAGTAAATAACGAACTTTACTTGAAATCAGTGACTCTACAAATATAAAAGAACAGAGTCTAAAAGTATAAGTTGAAGGAAATAATGACTCAATAAGACAAATAGAACAAAAAGATGACTATGTATTCATCATCTGATCAATAAGAAGTCTAATATAATTAGGCTAACAAAATATACAAAAAGGACAAGCACTCAAATAATAAAAATGAAAGAACCAAACCTCATGACTAAATACCCAAGGAGTTGACTGGGGTTTCAGAAGACGTTAAACATAATCATAACCTTAAAGACTTCTACCAATAAAAAAGTTTGTGTTCAATATACAAAAGCATACTCATTAATAGAAACTACTTGAATTCAACAAGTCAAAAAGACTGGACACACCGTGCATATAATGATACAATCACAAATCTAACAAAATAAGGTATTGACTTAATACACAATAAAAACTGTTCCATACATTGAGTCTTACTAAATGCGGAAAATATTCACAAATACAACTTAATAACAAGTTCAACTACATTGACAATAAACATTTGTCATGAAGAAAGTCATATTAGCTTACACAAAAAAATTATATATATAACTTCTAATAGTGAAGAAGACCACACAACTCCACCTGCAGCAAAGTCCAAAAAAGGAACCAACATAGAGATAAGTAGGAACATAGAGAGAAAGTTTACCTATCGACTAATGAACTTCAATAAGTCAAACAAGTCATCATATCTCAAAACAAACTAAGGGGTACTACACGAGAAATGCCACACACTAAATAGGATCAGATAAAACCTCGTGAATCCTAAAAAGCCACCTGAGAGGGCTATATCTCTCAGGCTCACAATGCAACTATGATTGGTACACCCTCTAACATTAGTTGTCCGGGATTGGGTGAGATGAGCCCCGGCTCCCTGTCAGTTGTGGAGGGACTGAACTTGTATGGTGAATTGCCTCCGCCAGAATCTGTCGCTCTATCTCAGGGCAATTCTGGGACTAAGGCTACTGAGTGGGCTAGTACTCATTGCTCCCTGAAGGATGATGTACGAGCTAAAGTTACTTTGGGGGTCAGTCCTCCTTTGGTCCGCCAGGGAGAGGGACTGCCATGTGCTACTGGCGGCGTCATCAACAAGTCTCTTAGTAATGACTTGATGACGGAAAGTAACTCTAATGTTTCATTAAGCAGAAACGCATCTAATTTAAGACAACAAGAATTTGTCGCCCAAAGCTCTTCAGTGAGCAAACCCTCTACATCTGAAAAGAGATCTCATGACTCTCAGACTCTAATACCTGGACCAGAATTATCAGGTAACCCTCATACGTACCTTGAGAAAGGTAAATGGAAAGCAGACAATAAAAATCCGTCTGTAACACCTAAAGCGCAAATCTGTGTGAATGATATAACAAGAAATCACGCAAACCCCTTTAAAAAGGCCTCAGCGCCTAAACAAAAAGAAGATATCATCATTAAAGATGGTAGAACATATAGAAAAGATCCCAAAAAGAATATCAAACTCACGGGCAAACAACTACGTGAACGCCGACAACAAAAGAAAACTCAAAAAGAGATTTCTAAGAAACAACAAAGTACCATTGATAGGCATTATGAATGTGTTACACTTAAAAAGGGGAAAAACAAACACCGCGACGTAAAAAGTGATATAGGAAATATTATCCGTCACGCAAACCAGGGTCACAATGATCTTGACTCAAATGCGCAACAAGATGACACATCTATTGCAAAAGCAAACCTGGCAGAAACAATTCGTATTAAGAAACGAAATGGAGAGATGCTCACAAGAGACGAGTTGCTTGGAAAACTAACGTCAAACCGCAATACTACTGTTAAAACAGTACAGCCCACACAATCCACTACTATAAGTAGGAATCACCAGAAAACGGTTTCAAAACAAAAACCGCGTCCCTTCAAAGTTGTCCCAATGGACATAAACATTGAGAATGAATTGGGATCTCAACCCGATAGTACACCAATGAACATTGATCCAATAGAACAAAATCCGGTTCAACCCTCTTACGCAGATATAGTGAAAAAGAACACTATCACAATCCCTCCGCAGACCACAGAAACTCTGCAAAGTAACTCTACGCTGACTTGCAATAAAGGCGTTAAACAAGCTGAAATCAAATATAATCTCAAGAATTCAGTAAAATTCACCCTTAACAACACTGGAAATTGTACAAGTGTTGATGTATGGACAGTCATAAAACATAGACTGACTGAAGCACAATATAAAAAAGTTGTTGGAGTAATGAAAAGAAGCAATCCATTCCAACAACCCGCCTTCAATATCTGCGTCTCACCAGATATTGCACCAGGTTTCATCAAAATGATGCAACTTACCCCCCGAGAACGCCCAAGTGGTGTTCCTCCAACTTTTTGTCATACAACCAAAAAACCAAAAAAGGGCGGACCAAACACCTTAAACTGCTTCAGCACTACCAAATGGCGCGTTAACTTGTATAAATTGTACCGTGATGATGTTCCTATTTTCAACACATCAATCCCTAAACCTCCCGAGGTTTCTACAAAATCCCACGGATATACATCCCTTCTTGCGTGGAATGCCAATGGCTTTAATAACAAAGCCACAATTCTTGCGTCCTTAGCGGAACAAGTCACCGCCGGTGTAATTGTCATCGGAGAACATCGTAGAACAAACCTGAAATACGAACCCAAATTAGATGGTTATCGAACCTACTCACACCCCGCTGAACAAGGCTTTTATGGACTCTGTATGATGGTCCACAATGATATAGGTGCCTATGAAAAACCTACAAAAGACCCCAGAATACAACATCTGGTGGTTACACATCTTGAGCCAGATAGTTTATGGCACATCTTTGGAGTATATCTCCAGTCCGGATCCAACAAAGGACAACATCGAACAACCCAACTCAAACCTGTGTGGGAAGAAATCAATGATCTGTTAGAAGAAGATCCCAACTGTAAAATTGCCATCGGTGGTGATTTCAACATGCCCACAGAAAAATTAGCAAAGACTGCTTTGAGGCAAACAGGCGGCCGTATGAGCATCAAACCCTGCTGCGGCTCAAACTTTACTCGTCTCCCAAAGAGAGGAAAATTCAATGATATAGACCATTGGTTAATTTCACCAGCATTACAAGAAATTACTTGTAAAACCAAAGTAAGTCGACAAATGTCACTCAAATACAATGGCGCAAGTGATCACGCCGCCATAAGCATGAAGATTTGAAAAAAATTTGTTACTACACCACAACCAAGTTTGAAATGGGACTTGAAACTACTCAAAGGACATGGAACAGATGTTCTCACAGATGAGGCATGGAAGACATTCCCCACATCAGGTACTCTCGAAGAAAAGAGTACTGCTTGGACATCGAATCTTGTAGAGTCCGCCTCGAAATGGGGTGCAGTAAAATACTCAAAACCCCCACGTGCTATTCACTTTCCAAGAAACATAGCAAACCTCCTTAAGAACGCCAGAAAAACCAAGGCGCTCTACCAAGACGCACTGGGCAAGAAAACCCCGCTCAGTGAAATTACTAAATTGACAAAGTACGCCGAAAAAGCTAGTAGACTTGCTAAAACTGCTATTAAAAAGTTTGAAAAAGATCAGGCCAAGAAAAAGGCTGAAAAAACTAATAAGCATCTTACAGATAATGAGATGCTTGACTTCCATGCGGCTATTAAAGCCGTACTTCCAGATCATCTTGGAAAGAAACAAAGCCACCCCATGCCCTGTAAAAACAAGGACGGGAATCTATGTGTCACTAACAAAGACATTGCAAAAGCTGAGTTTGAACACTTCAGTACCCTATCTCGTGAATCCACTGGTGTATCACAAGACCCTACATATTGGGAGAACCTCACATGTGATGATCCCGAACTTGAACCATTACCTGTTGGGGGACCTATAACTCCTCAGGAATTTCTACAAGCCTGTAGTAGGCTTAACAAAAATGCAGCACGAGGTAGTGACAACGTGCCACCCGTAATCTTCAAAGAAATCTTGAAGCTCGAAAGAAGTCAATACATTGGCTCACATCCTCCAAAATCAAAAGAGGATAAAAAGAAAACACAGAAGAAAAGACCTAAACTCTCTGTACTCCAATATGAAACTCCTGAAAACAGTACCAAAGTTAAATCATTAGTATCTCGAAATGAGGAAGACAGATACGCAGCATGGGAATGGGCAGATAAGCCGCTTCCTAAACCTTCCAAAACAAGACCGGATCCGCTCCGGCCCTTAATGAAAACAGGTCTGGGACAATTTTACGACCCACTTGACCACATCTACCATCCCGTCCCAATCAAAGACATGGACGGGGACCTAGAGACACCTGCAGGAATTCAAGCGCTTCAAATCCTAAACACTATGTTGGAAGAAGAAACACCAGCACCCGGAGACTTTGAGAATACTGTCATCTCACTAAGCAAACCTGGAAAGGACCCAATACACCTATCCAACCGAAGAGGAATAACACTTTCAACCGCATTCCTCAAACTCTTTATGACTATCCTTGAAGATAGGATGAGCTCAGAACTTAATGGGGTAGAATTCTTCACCCCGGACCAAGGTGGCTTTAGACGCCTCGAGGAAGGAATGGGACAATTCCTCTCACTCACTGAAGTTGTTCGCCGAAGAGCAAACATCAACAAACCCACGTATGTCTTGTATATTGACTTTCAAAAAGCATTTCCAAGCGTACCACATGAAGCACTTTGGAAAAAGCTTCGCCACCTCGGAATCCCAGAAAATATTATTTCATTCCTGGATAACACCTACAAAGGAAGTACCTTCCGTATGAGAGTTGGTGACGAACTCTCAGATAAATACCCAATGGAGATAGGCACCAAAGAAGGTTGCCCTCTCTCACCTCTCCTTTTCATCATTTTTGTAAATGATCTCTTCCATAAACTACCCGGAGTCACTGTGCCGGGTATTAGTGAAAACTATAACGACATAGGCAAACTATATGCAGATGATGCTGCGGCCTTCTTTGACAACCTTGAAGATCTTGAGAAAGGTTGTCAGCTTATCACAGAATGGGTCAGTAAATGGCAAACGCTCAAAATTGGACACGCCAAATGTGCGGTCGTAATGCACGGAGAAAAAGACCCCGAACTCCGCAGAGCTTTCTTGGGCAAATACGGAGAACCAAGTAAATATCCAGGTGACAACAAAAGTCACTTCACTCTAACAGACGGCAAAGTTTATGCCCAATCTTCTTATAGATACCTAGGTATTGACATAGGTGACAACCTTGGGGTAGGTTATGATTCAGAAATGGCCTACACAATGACACTAGCAAAAAAAGTACGTCAAAAAGTTGCTCAATTTGCGTGTATCTTGAAAGATCCACGCCGGACCCTTGCAGAAAAATCTTTTCTGATCAAAACATACATCCTATCTGCCGCACTATATGGTGGAGAATGGATTGGGATGAATCAAACACAAACATCCATCATACAAAAAGAAGTGGATCACGCACTCTACTTGACAATTGGCGAAAAGTGGGCTTGTAAAAGTATATGCCCCGTCAGACTATCATGGGAACTAGGTGTCCCATCCGTTGCAGCAGCATGTGCAGCTGCTCGCTATCGCATTCATTCCAAATCTGCATCAATGATGACTGACGCATGTGAGATATTGTGCAGTCCAACTCAAGGAGGCAAAAAGAAAACATGGGCCTCCATCACCCGTTCTGAAACCTGTCGTGCTCACGCCGCAGTTTTTCCTAAAACCATCAGCCAGTATTCATCTCAAGTAGATGAGGCAAACGCCAAAAGGGAATTTGTAGTCCCTAAAATGATCATCAAAGGATTGCAAGCGCAAGCCATTCAATACCCCAAGAATATACCAAAAACTTGGATCACTGCCCACGGGAATGAAGACTCCGCCGGGAAAATCAAAGATGAGATGCTTGCCGTAAAAGCATATCAATGGGGAAAAGAATTAACCCAAACTAAACTTCAAGGTCCAATTGAACAAATGGACTATGAGAAACACGAGTACGGCTTAACTCGAAACTTCCAAAAAGCTGCTCTACGATACCCATACCTCAAGGATGGTGTACTACTATTAGTGAAAGCAAGATTAGGAATACTTCCCCTTGCAAAAACTCAGTATGAAGCTCACAAAAAAGCAAATACTTTGAAGACTGAAGCCTTGATGCTAGGTCCAACTATATGTCCTCTCTGTCAGAAAAGCAGAAGGAGAGGTGAAGCTATGGAGGAAGAAGATGAACTTTCTCACATTTTCCTACGTTGCAAAGAATTCAAAGAACAACGTAAAGCACATCTCAGTGAGATAATAGAAAAACTTCGCAAATGCAAAGAAGTTAAAACCGCAGGTGAAATCAATCAGAGAGATATGAAAGTAACCAACTACTTGATGGGCGGATATTGTTCCGCCTCTGGGCCTATCGTGGGAAGTCTGAAGGATATACTACGGAAACTGAACTCCTCTGAAAAGTTCATGTTTCTGTGGCAACACGGGTATGGTAACATAACCGGTATTCAGCCGGAAAGTATGGCATTGTATGGATTTTTCCCCGTAGCACGATTCTTGAAATCAGTTTTTGGGTTATACCAGAAGTCGATTCACAGTGCCCGTGGAGAAGGCCCCCGACGTCGGGGGCCCAACGATCTTGCGCAAAAGTGTCAAAAAAACTGTGATTTTTCTGTCCAGGCCAAATTGGTACGCTGAGCCTGCCCAGTTTGCCCCATCCCCAGCCGCCAGACTCAGGCGTTGACCTCAGGAGCACTGAGCCATCGTCCAACTTCATCAACACTGATCAGCTGGGATGAGCGGTCCTGCCCTGATTGTATGAACCCATGGGGGATCCGTCAAAAGATATGCTCAAGCGGGCAAAGATGCCTGTTCCCGCAATTCCCGTTTGTAGGTTGGATCTCAGCAGCCGACTTGTCCAAATCATCCCTCGCTTTCGATAAACCCTCAGTGAATCCAACGACCTGCGGTCCATATTCCTTTGAAAATGAATGCCAATCCAAGAAGAACATCGTTTTGCTTGCGCTCATGACTCCAAGGATGTGTTCGAGGACCTTGAAATATACTTGAAGTTCAGCCCCTGACTTATAGGTGACAAACAAACCGTAGGATAGTTTCACATCGGATCTGATTCGATCAATAGCAGCTGGGATTCGGTTGTTCAGATTGATTAGCTCACAACCTACTCTTATCGGGTCCTAGATATATCATGCCTACATCAAAGCTCATCACAAAGCACTGTACAATTTCACCAAGGCGTACGCGACCTCCACTGATGCTGAGGCTGGAGCTCTCCTAGCGCTCGCCACTTTCACTAAAGAATACAAGAAAAATATGACCAAAGAGCTTGACATCCCAGCCGAACTTCTCGAACCTCCATTGCTAGATGATGATATCCAAGGCTTGGTAGATGAATATTTGAAATCGATCAAAGTTATAATGGAGGAATGGTCGAAGAATTTGATGACGGGAGAGACGCAACTGTTTGTGAATCGTACTGAGCCACCAGAAGAGGATGCCGATCAGATGTACACCATGCAAGGCTCGAGTATCATGTTTCAGATGGTTTGTCATGACTCACTCTCAAATATCACAGTGCTTATGAGTCCTTCAGCGGCTGATGTTGAATTGCTTGCGTAGGTAAACGCACAGATCGACTTTGCCATCGACAGCGGGCAGGGGGCAGTTTTATCAAGGGTTGTAGAGGAATCAGCAAAGGTCATGTTATCAACCCAATCTCAGTGGACGACTTTGTTAAATGAAGAATTCAAGAAACACACATCCTCGAAAGCAAATGATTGGAAAATACGTCACAGTCAAACCCAACCTGGCTATCACGTTCCTTCCTCAGATCGCAGTTCGGATTGCGGTTCGTCTTCATTACCTCATTTCATACACGAACAGATGAATCACTTCTCTGATTGACGGTTGGGCGTTTACCACCGTTTCTGTTCCTCGACAGGACAAAGGCCTCTCTGTCCGACGTGGAGTAGTGAAGCTACTCAAGTCAATATATCAACTCATAGGCGAGGATCATGTCAATCTCAAGGTCGAAATCTGAAGGCGTTTCATGTCAAGAATGTATGATGAGCATATGGCATTGAAAGTATTTATCAACTGATACCGACCAAATGGTCGCAGGTACCAACAAGCTGACATTTCCCTTCTACAAAACAGGCGCTGGCAATGGATGGCTTAGGTGAACTCTGGTTCACTGGAGCCTTCAATGTCCACACTGTGGGTACGATTATGATGCAGCTGTAGTTTGCAGGATGAGATTCGAAGCTTCTGTCAAACGATCGTGGGAATGTGCTCAATCAAACACACCCGCAACTTTATAGCTTACGATAGCTTTCCTAGCCGCTCATCTGCGATCACGAAGCAAGCAACAATCACTTGTTTCTTAGTCTTTTTTGTTTGTATATGCCTGTCTGAATACGATCCTGCCTATGTCAGCTGTGGCTCTTCATGCCAGTGTCTTTCACATATTTAAACCAGCTTGTACTTGAGCAGACAGTTGAAAATATAAATTACTTTTGAATACTTGTTTGTCAAACGGTCCCTTTCAACCGGGAGCTTATGTATCACATCAAGTGATAGACTTTGACTAAAGTTGTTTGAATTTGATAACCTCAACGGTGATTTCGCGATTTGTTTTCTTATTACTTCCTTTGTATTTTTCCATAAATAGCACAGTAGGAAAGACTACTCAGTGAGCTGTGATTCACCTGTAAATCACATTCCCTTGGGCGATCTGCCTCAAGTACTATGTAGACTTGATTGGCATGGAATATGTGCCACGGTCGTGTGTAATAACTCACTAGATCAGGATGTACTGTTAGATTTGGTAAACAACATCATGCTTAGTATAAGTCAGCAAGTGATTGATTATCTTCAAATCACATCTACCAATCATGCTTGATACTAGCAAAGATTTACATGGAAAGCCTTGTCATTGAGCCGTTCAGACAACTTCCACGAACATTGTGATTGGGTGATGTATGTCAAAGTATGATTAGGCTTGCAGCATACCCTTAGAACAGTCAAGCTATGTCACTAGTTTCCCAAGCTACCACCCATGGATCTCATCTTGCACTCGAGTTGTGAATTGATCAAGTAGCAAGTGTTCATCTTTCTTACAACTTAATAACCACCAAATCTACACCTTCTCCTGATCATACAAATCAAATCAAATCAACCAAAACCAACCTCACACGATAATTCAAACCAAGAAGCCAACAAAAAAGAAAAAAACAAATCTAAACCTCAAACCAAAAGATTCCCAATCTTCTTCTTCTCTAAAGGTTTACAACAAATCTAGCAACCTATATCATCTCCAGACATTAAGATCACAGTTTGTTCAAATTTAGATTTAATCACACCTTTTCTCATCCTACCTTCTACTAATGCTGCCATCACTGTGTCTTTTGCAAATACACACCAAGCATGAAAAGTATGTCTACAAAGAAACATCAATGAGATTTCATTTACTATTTCTTCTTCTCCTACTGGTTCATCTAACTTCAATCCACACTTTTCACACTTCAGAGAGCCTTTTTGCACGTTGTGCGAAGGAACCAAAAATATAAGCGATATGCAAACTCTTCATTCGGAAAAGAATAGTACTGACTATCTCCTAAAGCTCCGGCTGACTGACTGACATAGTACATCCTCGATAAATCTCGACAATCATTCTCTAGAATTGATCTACACCCTTCAATCAATGAGATCTGAGGATCACATCGGAAAAAATTAGCAACCGCAAAGATCGAAAGAAAGACAGAGAAAAGCGAAACACATACCTGTAGATTAAAATCATGAAGAATCTTAATGATAGATTCTTTCAAACCTTCAATCTCCGATCCATTTCGGATTCGTCGAATCAATCTGATCGGGTCAATTTCAGATCCAACATTATCTAAAAGACCTCTGATAAAAGCTAAAACATATCATCCTATAAAGATAAACACCTTTCACTGCCAGCATTAAAGAGTTTCCCGGATGGGAATCATGGATTCATACCT
>NW_006768840.1:356968-357979 GCF_000204055.1 Melampsora larici-populina 98AG31 | reverse complement strand
TAGGACACAACTTAGTTAATTATCTTTTTTTATACAACCATTCCTTGAAACTACAATCAGAATAAGGTCTAAAGGTGTCAAATATGTTTTACATTGTTATCAAATTCAAATCGCTACTCTAACTTTGTAAAAACACACAAACGCTTAACGCATCAAATATCGATGAACAACCGACTTTTTATTACACATAGAACGAGTTAAGATAAACCAGACTTGTAGGGTATGAAAACATGCACAATGATGTGGAGAGTTTAGAAAAACATTGAAAATTCAAAGTTCATAAACAAGATTTGAAGCTATGAGCAAAACAAAAAATTTTACTTGGGATTTGCTTTTTGCGCGCTCAATAACTCAAGTACCAGTGATGCTACAGATAAACCGTGAACATATATGGAGTCAGGCATATGAGGAGCAACTATCCTGCAATTTTCGGAAAATTGATAACTTTTTTTTTTTTTGGTCAAAAGTGTAGTGAGGTGTAGTTATTTTCATAGTGTGGTGTGGTAAATGTCAAATTGACTTATTTGAGTAGTGTAGTGTAATGAATTTCATTTTTGAGTGTTGTGTAGTGTTTTTATTTTAATGATGTTGTGTGGTGAATTTCAAGTTTGTAGTGTATTTGATGTGTTTGATTAGTGTAGTGTAGTGAATTTCATTTTTGAGTGTTGTGTAGTGTTTTTATTTTAATGATGTTGTGTAGTGAATTTCAAGTGTGTAGCGTGTTTGATTTGTTTTATTAGTGTAGTGTAATGAATTTCATTTTTGAGTGTTGTGTAGTGTTTTCATTTTAATAGTGTAGTGTAGTGAATTTCAAGTTTGTAGCGTGTTTGATTTGTTTTATTAGTGTAGTGTAATGAATTTCATTTTTGAGTGTTGTGTAGTGTTTTTATTTTAATGATGTTGTGTAGTGAATTTCAAGTTTGTAGCGTGTTTGATTTGTTTTATTAGTGTAGTGTTGTGTTTTCATTTTGTTAATGAAGTGTAGTGTGGTGTTGTGTAGTGTATTGATTT
>NW_006768840.1:343274-356868 GCF_000204055.1 Melampsora larici-populina 98AG31 | reverse complement strand
AAAGTGTAGTGTGATTCATTTAATTTATAAGGGTTGAATTTCAAATATATCTCTCACACGCGCATTTCCTGGCCCTGTTTTGGCCCTGGTTGACACAAACAGGGCCAAAATGCCCAGTCTGGATGAAATTTCAATAATTACCCCTGATGTCCCACTTTGGGTCAAAAATAAAGGCAGATCAGGTTCCTGACTACCTATATGGGAGTGAAGCTGAAAGGGTAAAGCCAAGTAAATCACACCAGATCTGTTACAAGCCTGTAGCATAGGGGGGTTGGACTCTACACCTCACAGTGTAGAGTACAAGGTACCTAACACTCAGTATTCACATGCTACATCTCGATAAAAGTATGGTCACTAACAATTAATTGTTACCACTATATGTAAGGTGTTAGTTATGGAACATTATTTATAATGTTCAGACTACTGAGTCTTGTTCAAGCAATTGAGCAAGCAAAGTTAAACACTGTGGATTTTTTGCTAATAGCTATGCTTTTACAATAATTCACTTTCGATAAGAGGAGCAAGTACACTAAACAGATTTGTGGAAAGACTTTATGAAAAGCACACGAGTGTCCTCATCACACAGACATCTGAAATGTCCAAACAACAAAGTAAGAAAGACGTGAGTGATGAAAGATTGATATGGGCAGTTCCTGAAACGTCTTGAGTAATAACTCTTTGGGTCAAAAGGTGTCTAGACCTCTAAAGACCGGATGGATGCTTATTTCTACATTGAGCAATGTATATGTGATACTTCCCTTCGCGCATCACCGGTACATTAAGATTAAGTGTTGTTGGTTGGGACCACTAGGCGACTGTACATTAAGGGAAATCAAATAGTGAGAAAATCAACACAAACTTGATTAAGAAGTTTAAAAGAATGTACCCCATATATATACTCTGTTGGGTAACAATTGATCGTGGAGACCTTCGGGATATACCAAGCCCATCAATCAGTCATACTGTTATTTGGAAAATAAAAACAAGTTAACACAGTTGACATGTTATAAAACCATTTGGCATTACCTGAAAAAGGTTGAAACGTGGATATGTAATGTATCTTCAATTGTAACTTGGCATGTTCAATAATGTGGAGAAAGTATCAATGGTGTATAAAGCAGTAGGGTTGAAAGGGTAACACCTAGTAAATCATACCTTCATTGCATTCAATTGCAACACCGGATGAAAGATAATGCAATCTTGTACGCATTACTCGAGTAATCAATTTGAATTGCAAAACAGACAAAGGTGTAAATTGAAAAATTGAACCTGCGTTTATATTCTATATGTCCCATATTAAAAGGATCCAGTTAAGATTCCGCTGGAAGATTGTTCTGCTCAAATGGTTGAATTGTGGGAGTTCGGTTTGTGGGAGTTCGGTATGTGGGAGTTCGAATGTGGGCTTACTTCTTAAGAAAATAACGTATAACTATAATCGTTTGAAAGAACTTTTATGGTTGTTATTTTCTAAAGAAGTTTTATTTGTTGCAATACCACCTAAAGATTTCTCTTAAAAATGAGCATGAACAAGAACAATCTCGTAAGTCCTTGCCCCCGTGACCCCGCGTCACCGGGCTGCCCTGACACCTGACCCCGCGTCACCGGGCTGCCCTGACACCAAAAGGCCTCTAAGGCTTTAAGGGGGAAAACGGGAATGTTCAATGTGGGTGTCGGAAAAAAACATGCTAAAATAAAAACGTGCAAACGTCTAACATGCTGAAATGTGGGAATAAAAACGTGCAAACTTCTAACATGCTAAAATGTGGGAATAAAAACGTGCAAACGTCTAACATGCTGAAACGTGGGAATCAAAAACGTGCAAACGTCTAACATGCTGAAATGTGGGAATCAAAAACGTGCAAATGTCTAACATGCTGAAATGTGGGAAAAACATGCTAAAATGTGTCTAGTTGGTCGTTGAGAAGTGTGCAAAAACGTGCAAAACGAAAATCGGTAATTCCATCATCCAATAGTGATACACTATTAGTTAGAAAAAGCACCTTCCGAGCGATTGAACTTGTTGGAAGTGGGATTAAAAACGTGATAACTTAAAATAGGGGGGCCTTCAGTAAAGCGAAGTGCTTCTCACCATAGAGCCAACAGTTGCAAAAGTTCCTTGAAAATATGCAAATATTGACAAGAGCTTGCGAGGACTGGGGGTGCATTCTCTATGGAGATTATTGTATCACTAAGTGATACTAGTTGATCAGGGTGCAGCGAGTCTTTGACTTGCTGCACCCTGGTTGGCGTTTAGGATTATCACTTCATGATGATTCTACAAATGGCACTTCTGGGTATGTTACCTTGATCATAAGCCCAAACAAACCAATGTTAGAAGTTCTTCTGGCCCCTAAAAAGGCTGGAAGAAGGTCTGACCGGCTTTTACCTTAACCCAGAGGTGCATTGTGGCCTTTTAAAAGGTTAGCAGTGTATCAGTACGTATCCCAAAGGCAACTTTGAGTTACATTACCCATAATTTACCCCATTTACCACTTAAGAAGTTTTAAGAATGAACCAAAATAGGGAAGGCTATGTTGTGAAAATGCGTACCTTCTCATCGTAGAGCCAATGGTTTTGAAAGTTTTCTGAAACACATCATTGATGTGAGAAGTGACTTGATAGCCAGGGGTATAATCTCTATGAAGATTAAAGGGTGTCATAAGACATTCGTTGATTGGGTTGTAGCTTGTTTCACGACTTGCTGCACCCTGGTTGACAATATACGTGAAGCTTGGAGCTCTTTCCCGATCACGTTGCAAAGGGAGTGAAGAAATTCACATGACTTACATGTCTTAGGAGTTTGTTAGCTGCTGTTGTTTACAAAAACCAGATGCTCTCGCCCAGTGTTTGGTGGAGTAAACCTAATGGCTTCAACGGCCGTCGCCGGAAAGACAATCCTCTAAATGAAATGAAAAATACTATTAAATCAGTTCCGACGGTTCGTTGCCACAATGTGGAGACGGCCATGTCCTACAGGGAAGGATACGTAGAGTGCTCCTCGAGCTCTATGGTTAATAGGGTTTCTTCGGTTTCCTTAGAGGCAGATGTGAATTGTTCTGGACGGGGTTCATCATCTGGGGCCATTACTAGTTCCACGTCAGATGTGAATTGTACTGGACGGGGTTCATCATCGGAGAATATTACTAGTTCCACCGCAACTAAAGTCAAAAGCTTTTATTGCAGTCCTGAAAATGACTTCTCGGAAGGAGGTCGGATTCGGGATAAGATTATTACTGGTCCTTTCAAAGGTATCAGGATGGAGGAAGAGTATCGGGCAGTGAATGAAGGCCAAAACCCAATTCCACTAACCTTTGCTCTACCACCGATTAAGCCCAACACAGTTTACTGTGCGGCGCCATCCAAAGTAGCAAAATCAGATGAGATGGTGGTACCACTCATCCCAAAAGGTTTAACTACACTTGGTCGAATTGGCAAATTCTGTGATGCTTCTCAATCCGAAGAATCTGACTCGCAAGAACCAGAGGATTCCATATTGGGAGGCTCTGCACGTATTCCTAATATTGGGTCAACCAATAGCCAGTCGTTGGAATTGGACTTTGTTCAATTCATTGGTTCTTCCACTGGTAGTTCCAAGTCGGATGGTTCGAATTTTGTTGCATTTATTGATTCATCTGATGAACAATTGAGCTCCACTCACAGTGATGATGATGGAGAAAAACCAGTATCCGAAAACTCAGTTGAGTCTTCTGTACCAAGTTTGCAGGCAGCGCCGCTGGGTTGCTTTGCTTCCCGCCGCAAACAGATTAATGCTGTCAATGACAGTGAACGGTGTGTTACACCCGTAGATCAACAGGAGAGGCTACCTAGTAACCTTCTTCCATTTACAAACTCAGTCACTGATGCGCGTCTTACTCCCCAAGCAATCCGCACATACAATTGGCTTCGAGAATGTAACATTATTTTTGGGAAGGGATCTAACCAAATCAAAGCACAAAGCATGCTTAAAGACTCTGTATTATTTGGAATTCATAATGTGACTTCAGATATAACGCAAGTCGATATTTGGACATTTCTCAAAGCACGCCTTGATGTTGCTCAGATTGAAAAAGTCCGTGCAGTATTAAAGGTGCGCCAACCCTTCAAAAGACTCAGATATAATGTTTGGGTCTCCCCAGACTTGGCCACTGGTCTGGGGAAATTATTAGAACTGACCTATGAAGATAGACAGTTATTGACGTGCACCTTGATGTCCCGTAAGACTCAAGATTTCTGGATTGAGGGTCAGCCTAAGTTGGATTGTTTCTCTGTGAAGGCCTGGCGAGTTAACCTTGCTAAGGACTGGAGGGATGCTGTCGCACCTAGATCACTGGCTCCAGCTCGTGCACCTCAGAATGATAAACGTAATCCTTCACTAGTTGCTTGGAACTCCAATGGCTTCAACTACAAAGACATGGCCTTGGAAAGCCTTGCAAACCGCACAAACGCTGCAGTTATAGTGTTAGGAGAGCATCTACGTAAAGTAGAAAATTACGAGCCAAAGATTAGAAACTTTCGCTCATATACTCATCCAGCCAAACCTGGTTTCCGGGGACTTTGTATGATGGTTAGAAACGGTGTTGGTGCATATGAAAAGCCAACCGGTGTTCCAAACATCATGCATCTAGTAGTCACTGGACTGGATGATAAATCAGCTTGGCATATCTTTGGAGTCTACTTACAGTCTGGATCTAATCACGGTAGGATGCGAAAAACTCAACTCCTGCCAGTTTGGGAGATTGTTAACAAGCTCTTAGACAAAGATCCAGAATGCAAAATTGCAATTGGAGGTGACTTCAATATGTCCAAGAGTGTTCTAAGTACATTGGCAATTCGAAAAACGAATGGTCAGATGACCGTAAAGCCATGTACCGGTTCACACTTAACACGTCTTCCCCGCAAAGGAAAGCGTAATGGAATTGATCATTGGGTGATCTCATCTTCTCTGCGTGATTTGACAGCTAATGTTAAAGTACAACGGGAGATGTCCATATCATACAATGGCCTTTCAGATCATGCAGCTGTTCGTATGAACCTGCAGACAAAGAACTCACATTCCGAGTCAATTAAAGCCCCAAAGAAATTTTGGGACAGGAACTTGCTAAAGGTTCACTCTTTCGAGCTTCTAGTAAATGATGCTTGGGAGGGTTTCATCGAAGCGAGTGAATTAGATGATATGAGAGAAAACTACCAGACTTGCCTTGAGAAAGCGGCAGAAGAGATTGGCATTCTAAAGACAGGTGCAGTAGGACGCAAGTCCCACTACCCTCGTAAAATTGCTAGACTCTTACGCGCAGCACGAAAGGCAAAGGATGTCTATCTCTCTATCAATAAAGGAGCCACCCCAGTCTCAGAACTGGTTAGACGTGCTAGAATTGCTGAGGAAGCTTCTCGACGTGCTTCAGTTGCTATCCGCAAGTTTGAGAAAGAACAAAAGGCTCAAACACAGCGTAAAGCCGTTGAATTACTCCGTGGACATGACATGCTTGAATACCACAAGGAAATCAAGCGTCGATTGCCAGATCATTTTGGAAAGTGTAAAAGCCAACCAATCCCTTGCATTAATGCAAAGGGAGCATTATGCGTGACGGAAAGTGACATCAATCTTGCAGAGTTTGAACACTTTAGTCAATTAGCTTTGGATTCTACAAAGGTTTCCAAAAACGCCGCTTTCTGGGAGAACCTCACTTGTGAGGACAAACCTGTAAGGTTCAGTTAGAACCTTCACTGAGGGGTCCGGAAACTAGTCCGGCACGACTTCTCACGAGAGCGATGGACTTGGAACTTCGGTATAATTACGATCTAGCTCCGAAAAGTCACCCAATATGCTCTCTGAGGAGTCAGCAACCATCTAACAACGTAAAGACCACAAAGAAATAAAGAGAAATGAAATATAATTGAGAAACTCACCTAGCTCCGAAAAGTCACCCAATATGCTCTCTGAGGAGTGAGGACTCTTCGAAGCCGGGCGTTGAGAAAGAAAGGTAAGGAGTATCCTGTCTAATCCCATACTATGAAACCCCATGCCTACTCGTCACGTGTACTCCTTACACCCCCCCTTTCTAAAAATAATCTAACACCCTCCGTTGAAACCAATTTATGTAAGAAAGTAAATAAAAACTAAAGAAAAGGAAACACACCAATGGCATAACTCGCCCCTTAAAATTGAAATAAAATAAAAATTTGTGTAAAAAAATTAATAAATAAAAAAAAGAGAAAGAGAGAAACATATCCTGAATTGAATCTATATATATAAGATGTATAAATAAAACGAAAAAATTGTTGAAAGAACATGAGAAAGTCATTATAATTCATTGATCATTAACTTGCAGCCTTGACGTAATTCATTATCTTGAAGTCTTGAGGTAATTTCATTATCTTGAAGTCTTGAGGTGATTTCATTTGATTTCATTGTTATCTTGAAGTTTCTTCTTTCATTCCAAGATGATTTTTGTGTTAAGGGATCTGTATTTTAGGAAAGAATATTGCTTGCCAGCCGTTCACAAGGAATAATGAGAAGAATTTAATTATCGCACTCACATTGCGGGGGTGTTAAACGCATCATTTGACACACACCCCCTTGTCAATAAACCTAGCGTGCCCCAAGGGTTCCAATTCAGGACCTGTCGGGGATTTTTTCGGTATTGACAAACCCCACACGGTGGGCGCAATGAAATCGAGATCTTGTCGTGGTTCCATGTGTGTTGACATTTCGGTGGGAAGGGTTAAACTGTTATTCAGGAGAGAGGAATGCTTGCCCAGATTTTCTTTAAAACATGGGTTGAAAAAATTAGCACACTCACATTGCGGGGGTGTTAGCGCATTAACTCGAATGCACACCCCCTCGTCACAATTCCTAGCATGCCCCATGGGCTCCTCTCGAGTCTCTTCTGGGGGTTGTTCCGGTTGTGACGAGACCAAATTTATGGCCGCAATGTCTTCTTCGTTTGATTCCATCAATGCCGAATGATAAAGTTTGAGCTTTGATATGTGGAAGACTGGAAACGAAAGGTCGTCTGGTGGTAGTTGAAGACGGTAATCTCTTCCGCCGTTCAGCACTTCCAAGATTTCGTACGGCCCGTCGTATCGTGCTCGAAGCTTGCTGGTGCCTTTGAATTTGCCACCAACGACCTGCTGTCGATCCGTGCTGTCGACCATGACCCATTCGCCAGCTAGGAATGGTTTGCCTTCCCGCCGTCTTTGATTATATTGAAGCGCTTGCTCAACTCGATTTGACCACAGCTTGTCTCTCCACATAGCCCATTCAGATTGCCGTCTCTCGATCCAGTGTTTCACGTCGGCGCCATCCTCTTCCATTGGGTTTTGGATTGGGAACAGTCGAGGCACCCGCCCGTATACGAATTGGAAAGGGGACACACCTGTCGCGACATTGATGGCCGAATTAATCGCAAATTCAGCCGACGGTAGGGATTGGAACCACTTTCCGTGCTTTTCTGCTGCATGATGACGGAGGATTTGACCGACAGTTTTATTTGACCGCTCGCTTCGACCGTCCGCCTGTGGATGATATGAAGTAGACAAGTTCACCTTGACCCCCAGAAGCTCATGGAGGCGTTGCCAAAAGCGTGATGTCCAAGCCTTATCCCGGTCACCGATGATGGAACTCGGGAGGCCAAAAATTGAGGACCACGCCGCAAATAACCTAGCCGCTGAACGCTCCGCCGTGTCGCGCTGTGAAGCTGGGATTAGTCGTACAAAACCTGTTAGCCTGCAAGTACAAGTCAGGATCATGTCATAACCTGACACCTTGGGAAAGGGGCCTATGAAATCAATTGCGATTGATTCCATTGGGCTGGTAGGTATGTCGGGCGTTTGTAATTTCCCCGTCGTTGAAGTTGTCCGCGCCTTATTCCGTTGACAGGAATCACAAGATCGTAACTGATTCTCTACGTCTTTTGCCATCCCTGGCCAGAAGAAATTGGTTCGGAGACGGGCTAATGTCTTCAACACACCTAAATGTCCTAGCGCACTATGAGCTTGTGAAGTGAAATCCCGTCGCAGGTTACCATAGTTCGGCACTACCAGTCGTCCATCTAAGTATATCAGATTGTCCTGTATGACACAGTCTTCCCGCAGAGGCAAGACTTTGCGTAGTTTGATACAAAACTTGTCCTGCTGGTATCCATCACGAATCAATTGAACTTCTTCAGATGCCAGAGTTCCTCGTACTTCACACAATGCTACATCATCTCGTCGAGAGAGAGCGTCAGCGACAGAGTTATCTTGACCTCTTAGGTATTTGAAGTCGAGATCAAATTGAGACAGGGTTTCGAGCCATCTTGCTTGACGGCGACTCAGATTGCGCTGTGTTAGGAGGTTAGTAAGTGAATGGTGATCAGACATCACGTTCACCCGCATACCCAGAAGCAATAGTTTCCACTTATTCAGTGCGTTGACGACGGCCAGGAGCTCCTGTTCATGAACTGGATAGTTCTTTCAGCCGGGTTCATTGTGCGGCTTTCGTACGCAATTGGAGATGAAGTATCTCATTGTGTACCTTGGAATAAGGCTGCTCCAAGACCGTTTCCACTAGCGTCGGTGAAAAGCCACAATGGTTCATCCGAGTCGTAATCCAGATTGCGTAATACTGGCAGTGTAGTAATTAAGCGCTTGATGTTGTTGAACGCATGCTCTTCTGCCTCCCCCCACCTGAATGGTTTACCTTTCAAACCTGTGCTAGTCAGCGGTGTAAGCGTTCCTACATAATGTGAAAGCCCATCGATGAATTTCTTCATCCATTGAACGGTGCCAAGAAATTTCAGGAGTTGTTTGGAATTGGATGGAGACTTCCATTTTGAAATCTTTTCTACCTTCTCGTCATCTGGACAGACCCCCGCTTGACTGATTTCATGTCCGAGAAACTTGATGCTCCGCCGAAAAAACTTACTCTTCTTTGATGAACAGTATAATTTAGCAGCTCTTAACCTTTCTAATACTTGCCGCACATGTTCTTCATGTTCTTCGACTGTCTGAGAAAATATGACGATGTCGTCAATGTAAACCACACAGATCTTCCCAATCAATTCTCCCAGAATCTCCTCATTTCTAGCCTGATGGGTCGCTGGACCGTTGGTCAGACCCATAGGCATAACAACCCACTCGTGCAACCCCCAAGGGGTCTTCACCGCTGTCAGTGGAATGTCTTCTTCCCGCATTCTGTCTTGAAAGAAAGAATTGATTTGGTCAATACTAGACCATATCTTTCCTGTTGCCACTATTCTGATAGATTCGTCAACATTAGGTAGGGGAGTACGATCCTTGACCGTATATTTGTTCAAGGTCCGGTAGTCACATACCCACCGAGGCAGCTCTGTCGGGTCCTTCTTTGGAATAATCATTGAAGGAGAGCCGTACTGACTATGAGATCGACGCAAGCGTCCTGCCTTTATATGCTGATCCAAAAGTTTTCGCCATGCATCTCGGTGTTTCAAGGGGTACCCATATTGTTTCTCATTGATCGTGACATTTGGATCAGTGAGAACGATTCTATGTCTAGCATGACGCTTCACGTCTGGTAATCCATCAGGAAAAACCTCATCCGGCGGTTCACCTTCTTCTACAGGTGGAAGTTCCGCCGGGAACATCTCTTCAAACTCTCTCAATACCGCAGCCTCGCGCTCACTCAGATCTTGAACCTCATCAATCTTATTCAAATTTTGGATAACACAAAGCAGCCTATTCAATTCAGATTGCATTTCTTTTTCATATAAAATCTTGCCGGTTGTTGTGTGTAATACAGCTCGACGATGAAGAGAAACGTCTAGTTTAAATTTGGTTAAAAACGGCGAGCCTAAGATCATGTCGTAATTCGATCCAAGTGGCGCCAGCTTGAAAAACACGGCTCCAAAACGAAGACTGGGTTGTTCAGATTTCAAGTTAGCAATCGCAAATTCCCGCAACACCAAAGGTGTGCCTTCAGTTGGGATTGCGAGGCGTACCTCGACAGGTGCCACCAACGGCCTACGGCATACATGTAATTCACGCGCCATTTTCTCGGATAACAGATTGGTCCCCGCTCCTGAATCAATCAGAGCACGAACCCGTTTTCCATTGCATGTCAGTTCTAGGATGATGGGAGCCGTTGACAGTGGAGGTACGCACCGGTCATCTTCGTCTGCCATCTCTTCCACTTGTTCAAGTTTAAATTGATCTGCTTCCTCGTAAGCTGCAATGTCTTCCGCTAATAGATCTGGGAAAGTGTCGATTGCGGCTACACGCGCGGAAGCAACAGGCGGTCTTCCTGCAGGGAGCTGAGTTGGAGCGCCTGGAGGTGCGGCGGTGGCGTTGTTCATGTTGGAACGTGTCGGGCGTGGGCCAGGATTAAAGTCTAACGGAACCGAGATGAACTGCACACCCTTTTTGGTGCAACTTGGATTGTTGCATTTTTCTTTACAAGATGAGCAGATACCCGAGCGCGTGAGGTATTCATGGTATCGCCAAGCATTGCTAGCCCGCTCTTCATCCGATTTAATTCTGCCAACAGGCGCACGAGTTGATGGCTGAGTCAATGAAGAAGTCGCAGCAGAGGTTCCCACAGGTTGTTGTCGTTTCGGAGTTCCCTCAGATAAGAGTTTAGAAGTCACAAGGAATCTCCATATTCCATGTGCCGCCGCTTTGAATTCAGGAAATGAGAAGGGGTCCTTGAATAAAAGCTTCTCCCGGTCGACCCAGTCTCTGAACAGTTGAGGAGCTCCCCAAGTAATGTATTCTGCCAGATTTTGATCGGTCACTCGTCCCACTCTCTTGACTAGCCGATGTAAGGCTTGTGCCCGATTCACAAAGGCGTCAAAAGATTCGGATGGCCGCATCTCGATTCGTCGTAGGGCTACGTCAGTGTCTGTCGACCACGCATGAGGGAGCGTGCCTAGCGCCATCGTCTTCATAGCATCAACCCATGATTGTTGACGTAGCGTGTCTTTGTTTGATTGATACCATGCCGACATCTCTTCGTTATCGAGGAGGGAACCGAGTAATTTGAGCTTCTCGCGATCGTCCGTGAGGTTTTTAACTTCAAATGTTTCTTCAATCATATCTTGCCAGTGAAATAGGTCGGCAGGTCTACCAAATTTGCCATTGAACTTCGGCAAATCGCTCAGCTTAATCCGCTCCGCTGTCATGGTTGTTGATCCCGAAATCGTCGGCATCCCTTGAAAAGGGGGATAATACGCTTGCATGTAAGGTGCGTACATGGCAGCCGCAGCTTGTGGCGATAGAGGCGTAGTCGGCGGGTAAGTCATCTGAGGGGGTGCATTTGGCATTGACTGGTGTCTCGGTTGGTTGTCCTGACTAGCCAAGTGTTCCTGGCGTTCCGTGGTCCCACCTTCGACCTCTACAGGCTGCGCATTTCCGGGTGTTGACATGAGATTGGCGCTCACTGCTGGGTTAGCGTTGGTCGGTCCTTGTCTGGTTTGATCACGAGGCAAGGGCGAGGGCGAATCGGGGGTTTGACGTGTGTATTTCGCAAACGGGTGCGTAGTGCTAGTCGATGGGCCTACCGTTTCTTGAATGCTTTCAGATTGAAAGCTGCTGTTGACCGCCGCAGCTGATTTTTCCGCCATCAGCTCTCGTACTAACTTTTGAAGAGCTAGTGTCTCTTGTCGAGTTTGTGCCAAAGTTTCGTTCTGAGCTTTGAGGCTCTCGACTTGTTGTCGTAAGGCCTCGATTGTGTCTTGATCGTTTGACATGGTATGTGAGGATTCACACGTCAACGTCGGGCCGGATAAGGTCACGTCAGGAGGTTTGGATTCAGGAGTCTCGATGGAAAAGTGACCAGGTGGATGAGGAGTATCGGTGCTCTGTTGTTGATCAAAGAGTTTCTTGAAATGCAAGTCAATTACAGTTCGTTCCGATGCTGAAGGTGAGATAGGTGGCGGAGAAAAATGAACAGCAGAAACCGTCGCAGGGCTGGGTCGATGACTTGAAGCGTACAAAATACGGTCAGTTGGCGCTGGTGAGCCCGATACTGATGCTTCAGGTCTCCAAGAGTACCTCGCCGGCGGTGGTGCTGGTGGTGTTTCGGCTGCTTCTTTTTGTTGTTGTTTAGCTTTTCGAGCTTCTCGAATCAAGCTATCAGGGTCGTCAAGAAAATTCTCAGGTTTCAATGAAGCGCCGCCGATCATTCGGATACTCCACAGCTGGACAGATAGGCCGGATGTTGACTGAGCTGAAGTGAGATCGAATTCGTAAGGTTCGACCGACAGAACTGGATTGGTGGCAGATTGGCAGATTGACAGGTGGCAGATTTGACAGAATGACAGAAAAAAAGATAAAAATAGAACGAAAAAAATGGTGAAAGTGTTGTTGTTGATGATTTAGGTTTTTGATTATTATGTTCGAAGTGAACAAGTCAAAAAAAGTGTAAGGTTCAGTTAGAACCTTCACTGAGGGGTCCGGAAACTAGTCCGGCACGACTTCTCACGAGAGCGATGGACTTGGAACTTCGGTATAATTACGATCTAGCTCCGAAAAGTCACCCAATATGCTCTCTGAGGAGTCAGCAACCATCTAACAACGTAAAGACCACAAAGAAATAAAGAGAAATGAAATATAATTGAGAAACTCACCTAGCTCCGAAAAGTCACCCAATATGCTCTCTGAGGAGTGAGGACTCTTCGAAGCCGGGCGTTGAGAAAGAAAGGTAAGGAGTATCCTGTCTAATCCCATACTATGAAACCCCATGCCTACTCGTCACGTGTACTCCTTACACCTTGCCCCTCAGGTTCCTCTCTCTTCCCTCTAATCACCTCTCATGTGGTTCTTCCCGAGACCTCTCTATCTCTTTCTTCTCTCTCTCAATCCTCGATATGTACAAGGCCCCCTTTAGGGTATTGAGACAGTCTGGTGCTAAGTGTATGGGACTCCACGTTTGTTTGAAAGGGAATTGGGGAAAGACGGAAGGCGGAAGTATAGTTGGAGAAGGAAATTTAAAGAGGTGGTTTAGAGGTTGGTAATCTGGGATTTTATATACGAAAGCTCTTGACTTGATATGACCTGCTTTGTACGTCCCGTGGCTTTCACTCGTAGCTGTGACTGAAGGTGCAGTTGAAGAAATTTTCGGGGATATTGACTTGTGCTTACTCTCTCCATTTCCGTCTACTTGTTCTTCTTCTTCTCTCTCTAGCTCTTCTTCCTCCTCGTCTCCTTGTTCGTTCCCCGGTAGTCCTTTCTTCTGTATCTGGCTGTTTGTCGTCCCTGTTGGGTTGTTGTTGTCTCCAGTCCTTCCGGTATTCGTTTCTACTCCTGCCGTTCCGCTTCCGCTACTTCCTTCTCCTCTGTTGGCTGACTGGCTCCTTGTCACTGTCCTACTTGTACCTTCTACCTGACCTTTCTTTTTCATTTTAATTCCTGCCGCTATAAGCTTTGCTTCAGTCTCTTCTAACTTGTTTGTTAATGAGGTCATTGTACTTCCAGGTGTTTCCGGTTTTCTGAAATATACACTCTTGTTTCGTCACGTGTTGAGATCCTGCTGGCTATTTTGAGAATCTCCAACCGTGAGAATGGATAGTTTCCGAAATATAGTAAAGATTTGGAGGCGCGCTGCACTGCCGTCTTGGGGGGGTTTTGGCGGTCCTTTTTT
>NW_006768840.1:339254-343174 GCF_000204055.1 Melampsora larici-populina 98AG31 | reverse complement strand
ATCTAACAACGTAAAGACCACAAAGAAATAGAGAGAAATGAAATATAATTGAGAAACTCACCTAGCTCCGAAAAGTCACCCAATATGCTCTCTGAGGAGTGAGGACTCTTCGAAGCCGGGCGTTGAGAAAGAAAGGTAAGGAGTATCCTGTCTAATCCCATACTATGAAACCCCATGCCTACTCGTCACGTGTACTCCTTACAAAACCCCTAGACTGTGGAATTATTGGGTCTGAAGTCACCCCACAGGAGTTCCTTTCGGCATGTAGCAGAATGAACCCTAATGCAGCTTGCGGGATGGATAATCTCCCCCCAAGTCTCTTTAAAGAGATCTTGAAGCATGAGCGAGGACAGTTTGTTGGGATGCTAAATGCAGCGCTTGACTAAAACACTTCCCCCGACCTCTCGCGGAAAGCGCTCCTTAAGAAATTATTCTCAAAACCTGAGAGTCCGGCTGAGATATACCGAGGACCAGATGGCGCTATCGCATGGAAATGGGATACACAAAATCTACATGTTCCGGTCAAACTCACGTCGGACAGATTAGAGCAGGTTAAGACCAAGGCTGGTACTTTCTACCAACCCTTGGATCACGTCTACCACCCAGTGCCTATTAAGGACATCTACTCTCAATTGGTGACGCCTGCAGGACAATACGCATTGCTCATTATTAACAAGTCGCTAGAAAAGGGCCGTCCAGCCGCGGCTGACAATAATAATGTGGTTGTCTCATTAACTAAACCAAACAAAGATCCGGTTGTATTAAACAATTGACGAGGTATAACCCTCTCAACTGCCTTCAACAAATTGACTATGACCATCTTGGAAGACCGAATGAGCCAGATTCTTAATGAAAAAGGTTTCTTCACCGAAGATCAGGGTGGTTTTAGAAGAAATGAAGAGGGGATTTCACAATTTCTCTGTCTGACAGAGGTTGTTCGACAAAGAGCTAATGTTAATAAAAAGACATACGCACTCTTCATCGACTTTCAAAAAGCATTCCCTAGTGTTCCTCACGAAGCACTCTGGAAAAAGCTTAGACATCTCGGGATTCCCGAGAATGTGATTAACTTCCTAAACTCTGCCTATGAAATTAGTGAGTTTAGAATACGTACTGGAGATGAGCTATCAAAATGCTACTCCATGGAAGTGGGTACAAAAGAGGGCTGCCCTCTTTCACCACTCCTGTTCATCATTTTTATAAATGACCTGTTTAAGAAACTGCCCGGAGTACTAGTACCTGGGATAAAGACATCTGAGGGTAATTTCACAGATAGAGGAAAGTTGTATGCAGATGATGCTGCAGCATTCTTTGATTCCATTGAAGAACTCGAGGAAGGGTGTCGGATTATTTCTGAATGGGTAGATAAATGGCAGACCCTGAAAATTGGACATGCAAAATGTGCGGTAGTAATGTATGGTGAGAGGGACCTTGAAAAAAGAGAACTTTTCTACAAAACATACGGAGCTCCCACATCATCAGATGGGGATGTCGAAAAAAGGCATTTCTCACTCACTGACGGCCAAGTGTATGCGCAAAGATCATATGTATACCTCGGGATCCCAATTGGTGACTCCTTGGGTATTTTCTATGATGAGGAAACCGTATACGCTCGTGGAGTAGCTCAGAAGGTGAAGGAGCGAGTGGGGCAATTCACTTGCTTCCTCACTGATAAGCAAAAGCCAATCACTGAGAAAGTGTTCTTGATCAAGACTTATATCTTTCCAACTGCCTTGTACGGAGGCGAATGGTTTGGTATGAATAAGTCGCGCACTGCGCCGATCCAAGAACAGATTAACAGGGCCCTAAGAATGGTCCTCGAAATACCAAGGAGCAGGTGCAATGTAAATTTTGCACAAGTCTCTTGGGAATTAGGCATACCTACTGTAGAAGTAGCTTGCGCCACTGCTCGCCACCGCATCTTTGCAAAGGCAGCAGAATTAAAAACAGATGCAAGAGTAATCTTGACAGATACACACAAAGCAGGTCAGAAACAGACTTGGAGTGCTATCACCCATGCCGTAGTCAAAAAAGCTACTGCAAAGATTAACAAAATGACCTCCACACCAGAGGACGTTTCCGGACCCAAATTGGAGTCTTCAATGATTGAATCGCTCTTAATACAAAGCCTTGGGTGGTCCATCTCTCCAGTCGATCGACTGAAAAAATCTGTAGCTCCCGCCCTGGCCACTGCCTGCTTATGGTCAAACTTTAATAGAGAGACCACCTAGCCTTAGGTGGTCTATCTTTCCAGTCGATCAAGTGAAGAAATCTTCAGCTTTAGATCTGGCCACCGCCAGCTTATGGTCAAACTTTAATAGACAGACCACCTAGCCTTAGGTGGTCAGCCTCACCAGTCGATCGACTGGAGCCACAGATTGCCCCAGCCAATCAACTGGCCTCACCTGGAGCTCCAGTCGATCGACTGGAGCCACAGATTGCCCCAGCCAATCAAATGGCCTCACCTGGAGCTCCAGTCGATCGACTGGAGCAGTTTGTGGCTCCAGCCAATCAACTGGGGCCATCGGGAGCTCCAGTCGATCGACTGGAGCAGTCTGTGGCTCCAGCCAATTGACTGGGGCCATCAGGAGCTCCAGTCGATTGACTGGAGCAGTCCGTGGCTCCAGCCAATCAAATGGGGACATCGAGAGCTCCAGCCAATCTGCTGAAGCAGTCTGTGGGTCCAGAAAATTGACTGGAGAGATGGACCACCTAAGGCTAGGTGGTCTCTCTATCAAAGTTTGACCATAAGCTTGCAGTGGCCAGAGTAGGAGCTATAGATTTCTCCAGTCAGTTGACTGGAGAGATGTACCACCTGAGGCTAGGTGGTCCCTCTATTAAAGTTTGACCATAATCTGGGAGTGGTCAGGGCAGGCGCTTAAGATTTCTCCGGTCAATTGACTGCAGATTTGAATTCAGGACCTTTTTTTTAATTTATCCATTAGAAAATTTCAAAGCGCGTAAATCTGTTTAATTTTCTTCTTTGCGAAGGTCCCCTTGACATTTACCATTCATATTCTTCAAACACATTATGACATTGGACTCATAATGTTTTTTGCCCTTTGTATGTATTTGTGTAATTAAATTTGGTTATCCTTTATGGGTGATTGATACACTGTTGGCCTGCCAACACAACTATTGGCTACTGCTTGGCTTCATACCCACCAGGAGCAAGTGCGCAATGCTGTGTCCACAACATGTCACATGACTTACTCAAACCACCATCTGGCCATCCTTGCTTGTAGTCAAATACATGTTATACAATCTGCAAACCACAAGCTGGCCCTGGATTAGTTTCCTATAATTTCAGAGTCAAAAGTGGAGGAGACTCATTGAAGCAACAAGTTTCAAACATCCCGTCCGTCAAGTGCATCCATCAAGGTATGCTTTCATTAATCTTTCCCAACCTTACTAGCTTCAGATTTTCACTTCATGTTGTGGGGGTGGAGTGGTAGCAGCCAGTGACTTGAGGATATGTGAGCTCTTTAGGGGTAAGAATAGGTGACTGAGGGGAACCCCGACAACTGGTCTAGCCTCTTGATTCACATATCACCAAGTCGTGGGTGTTCCACTCCATCCTCATTCTATGTGGGTGATAATTCTGAAGCATTCCACGTGAGCTGACCTTTGTTTTATGCTTCCTGCAGCCAGGTTTCTCGGGTGAGATGTTATATCTCTCCGAGCAAGGTAACCCTGATCAATACTAACTTTTTACTTCTATTGAACCAATGGCTAGGCAGCAATCTGATGTCAAGGAGAAAAAGGAAGCTGTAAAGTGGGCTGCACATAAGGCAGCTAGAGATGCTAAGTATAAACAGGAGAAGAAAAAGAAGTTACATGACACAAATTGTGAAGCTGTGAGAATTCACACAAGAGAAACTGTCAGTTCTAGACTAAACATTAGAGGTGAACTATGCGTA
>NW_006768840.1:338222-339154 GCF_000204055.1 Melampsora larici-populina 98AG31 | reverse complement strand
CTGTTTGAACCTACAATTGTTACTTGTAGTTGTCTACAGTGTGGAGGAAGAACCTCTGTCAGTGTATCAGTAAGTGCAGTCACTTATTAATCTGGCTAGGTAAACATGTACTAACATCTAAAATCTTTGAGTGACACTTTAGTGTTGGTTTGATAAGATAGAACTTTATCAAAAGATTATAAGGAACTTAAGGAGCTTCATTTGAATAACTTATGGTTAAACAATCTGTGGTATCACAAGGAACAAGAGCAAGATAAAAAATGGAAGGAAAAGCGACTGTTTGATGACTGTGGTAAAGCTAAAGGAAATGACTACAAGTAGAGTTTTTTAAAGTATAACCAACAAGTTTTTGAGCTGGGTAGATTTGTTCGGTTGATTCCATTTTTAATGTAAAAATTAAAATGAAAATGGGTTAGAAGGTGATAAGTTATTCTGGTCAACCAGGCAAGCTGGCAAACACAAGTACAGAAGGAAAGTCAGTAGGCAGAAATTTTTGTTTTTGCAATTAAACCTTGAGGTGAATGCTTGTCCTTGTCTGCTTCACAGGTACTTGTGCAGAGAATGAGGTGACAGATGACACTGCGGGAATTAATAAGTTCAAAACCCGATTGAGCAAAATTGCAGTGTCTGAGTCCGCAATTCCACTCAATTGTGGATCTAGTTCACAACTTGTTCGCATTACGTTCACAAGCTTTCCTCGAGTTCCCCAGCTAAGCCTATGTAAACATATACACACGGCCTACATGTACAAAGGCCCCTTTCAGAGCAAAGACGTAGCCTCAAGAATGTTCACTTTAGCAAATCCAGATTTGATGACTGAGGAATCTGTAAACATAGTAAGTAGACTCAGGTTTGAGAACTTAGAAGGTTGAAGGGTGACCAGTTGACCCAAGCCATTTACAGCTGAAGGGAAACTTGTGAACGTAATGTGA
>NW_006768840.1:330789-338056 GCF_000204055.1 Melampsora larici-populina 98AG31 | reverse complement strand
AATGATAGCAGTAGATTAAATTGATGTGAATTTACAGTTACAGTTGACTTGTGGTAAAGAATCACTTTTGTGTTTGGTTGTTTTGTAAGTGTGTGAATTTTGTAATGTTAAAACTTGATCTTTCAAATTTTTGTGTATTATTTGTGCCAAAGTGCCAACCCAGCGGTCAAATTTGGGGTTGTGGTTTGGAAACCGCTAAAAACTGGCAGAAAGTATGGTTTCATCCCAAATACGGGGGGTTTCAGACCAGTATTTGAGTTGAATCTGGTGTTTAATCCAGTTTTGTCAGTTTCTGACCTGGGGATCCCAAAATTTTGATTTTTGAAATTTCAAGTTGTCACTTTGACACATGTCGCATTCCGTAGGTACCAACTGAGCATGAAACTTTTTGATAAGTTAACAAGAAATAAAGATAGATGAATTTCAATCAAACATACAAAGTGAAATTGATAGTTTTTAGAACATGAAATACAACATATCACCCTTCAGCCTGCTCTGCAAGCTCCTCTTCTTCTTCTGCTTCAGCTTTCTCTTCATCTTTTTCTTCTTTACTATTCTGCTCTTCATCTGTCGTTTTCACCACTGTGTAAAAGCCAGCAGCAATGTCATCAAGCCACATTTGATGTGTCTTAGCAGACATTTTTTCAAAGGGTGTTTCCAGTATTTCATCAGTCATTCTAGATGCAGCATCTCATATGCATTGGAGCTTAATATTCCCCTTGAAGGTTTGACTTTTCAGGGTAACTTGAGGGGAAGCGTTCTTGGGGTGGCAGTCAAAGCGGCCAAATGGAGCCTTGAGGTGATACCCTGATAGAATGTGGTTGACAACAAGAGCGTGAGTTCTGCTCTTGATGAGATACAACAGATCATGAGGGGGAGGATGAACAGGTATCATACGACTTACAAACTATCTGATTCAACTGGGCTGTTAACTTACATTTGAGGAGGTCGCTGGCCTGAGGTTTCTTGGTTTTGATTGGCTTTGTTTTCAGATCTGACTGGGCCACATGTCGAACAAAGTGTTCAAGTAGTGTCCACTTTGTATCTGCAAGTGTGGTCCAATCATCAGACAAGGACACTTGCATTTCCCATTGACCTTTCGGGTTCTGGGTGTGGGGGCTCCACGAGGATGCCATGAGGGCATAGTCAACTCCACATCGTATATGTACTGTCTGGAGCTGATTAGTGCCATTGTTTGTCAGCAATGATTAACTGTGAAGATCAAAGACAAATAATACCTCATTTTTGATCCTTTGAATTTCATTGATGCCCTTGTTTTGCTTAGCCGTAGGAAGGTGTGGGCCAAATTTGTCTTGTCCTAGATCACATGCTACCATTGCCACGTCAACTAATTGCTTGAAAATTGGTAAGTACATGTCTTCTTCTTCAGCAGTGAAAGGAGTGATGTTAGGTTCAATAGCTGATGGTTTATCCCATCCACATGCCAAGTGACCAAGAGAGAAGAACAGCCTCTCATTGAATATGTCTTTCTCTTCAGGTTCAAAATGGGACCAAGTATAGCCTAGGTGTTGGTTCCGTTCTTTAAAGCCTTCCTGGGTGTTCCTCGGTGGCACTATGATGGAGTAGAAAGTAAGCCAGGTGTTTGAATACAAAAGATTACAATTACTAACTGGTTGTCTTGGCACTTTCAATACTGTACTTGAGAAAAGATTGATAAAAGCTGCGCTTTGTTCGAATGCTGACCTCATGTCTTTTTGATGTATGTAGATGTAGAGTTATTGAAGATATCGATTGAGACTGCAACACTAGAGGGTGTGTTAATGACAGAAATTTGGTCACCGTACGTTCACTGCAATGAGCAACCAATGCAAGTAGCTTCTTGGCACGTCAATACATCATTTGTATGTTTTTCAGCTCCTTTTGGACATCGGGGGGGATGCGGTTTTGGGTTTTACGGCCAGATGCTGATATGAGGTTGTTGATTGCCCCCATATCCAAAGTGATATCATTGTAGTTTTTAAGTGTAATTTGGATACAAGTGGACTGAGGATTAGGAGTCGTGGTGCTGGTTTGTCTGTTAGGTGCCGGTATGTGTGAGTCGTCAAGGAGGTCCTTGTTGTCCTCTCCGTATTTGTCCAAGTTGACATTGATATCAAAGTCTTCTGAGCTGGATTCATCGGATGAAGATGGTTGGGGTTTGGGGCGTTTCTTAGCAGTGACCTTTCTTGCAGTGACTGTTGTGGCAGTCTTGCGGCGAGGTCGGTTGGCTGATGTCAATGTGGTGGTTTTGCTTTTTGGTGGCATAAGGAGTAGTGGTTAGACGAGTAACGTGAGAGTGGTGCGGTAGCAAGAGGGGGAGTGGAAAGGCCTGCAAAACAATCAGAAGGCCTAGGAATGTAATCAGGTATGTATGTATATGTAAGTAATGATGACTTCTATGTAAAAGGCTGTGAAGAGTTCGGGTTATTTGAGTTGAGTAAGGGGGATTCAGTCCAAATGTGGTTGAATCAAGGATGGGTGTAGGACCGAGTGAAGGGTTGGCGATAATGGTGTGAGGATGCTATTGATCCGCTGAAGAGTGTGTGCACAGGTGTATGGATGTCAGGGTAGTGTTGTGTTAGGTGGCAAGAGTGTGACGATGCAATTGATGTGTTAAAGTTGTGAATTTTTGATTGGAAATCATGTGAAAAGGGTGAGGTTATGAGGGGGTTGGAAGGTAGGTGGCGTGAAAAAGAAGTGGCACACAAGTCACATACCCTGTGTTCGAAAGGAGTGGGAATTTTTTGGAAAGGTGTGTGTAAGTATGTTCATGCCACCAAAGGTGGTGTGCATGTGCGTAGGTGTTGGAGTGCAATTACATGTGGGACTTGTGTCTGGGGGCCAACAAAAGATGCATCTTATGCCTCTTAGATGCTTCTGCAGGCCATTGTGGGAGCCACTGCAAGGATACACATGTAAGTATCCTCGGGTTGAGTCCAAGTTCTCGAGGGTCACGAGGTGGAAAGAAACGTTTTGCTCAATGCATATGTTGCTCGTCAAAACAAAGCGGCTGCTATCAGTATACTCACATCTCTGAGCAATTTTGTCTTGAAATTGAATCTAAAGGGCTTCTTTCGGATCCTTTTGGTATTTGGAAGTATCTTAAGGATCAATCTCAATCTACTAGCGCCAAATTTCAAGCAGGAGGTTCTTCTTTAGCAATTCCGGCTGAAAATCAGCCTGTTGAGAAGCCGACTGCCAGCTTAGAGTTGAAGGATGCGATTCGGCAACAGCGTGACTATGATTTGAGTAAGAGAGCTTCACATTCAACACTCCCAGAAGGTCAAGCTGAGTTTGAACGCTACGTGGAGTTTTGTGACCTCATGGGCGAATTGGTGGAGACAACTTTGCTCCAGTCAAACAATACTCTGGCAGATTATCTGTCTTTTAAGTGTTCAAAGCCTGAAACTCAACCGTTGTGGAAAGCAGTTTTTCTGAAAGGCTATTTCAAGGCCCTTTTATAGCTTATCTTTTAGTTTTAGTTTTTATCTGGGACACTCTCAGCTCAGCATATCTTTTCCAAAAGTCGCATTTTTTGGGTTGTTTTTTTTCATTACATCATCCTCAGCCAAACTAAGCCCTGACAACATCTAGACTAAACGAGGGGGGGGCAGCAAGACTAAACTAAAACAAAAAAGAGAAACAGGGGCTGGCTGAGCCTTTAGCACCAGAAATCGATCAACTGGGTCGGTTTAAACTAAAAGAGGATCAGATAAAAACAAAAGGAGAAACTGGTAGTCAGCAAAGGAGGAGTTCCAGAAGAGAAAACAAAGGAAAGGCTTACCTAAATCGGTCAAAATCGAAAATCGATTTCGATTTTGAAGCCAAGGCATGGAAATGGTAGTGAGGGCTGTGGGTGTTGTAGGGTTAGAAAGAAGAATAAGACAAACAAGGAAAGGACTAACCTGAATCGGGCAAAATCGATAAATCGATTTTGATTTTGAAGTCAGGGTGATGAAGAAGGTGAAGAGAGTGGGGGATGGTGACGAGTGGGCTGGACTGAGTGCGAAAAGCCACGATCCGTTTCGGAAACGATTGTTTCCGATTGGAACCGCCGGAATCGAATAAAGCATCTTCTATCAAAAAAACAAAGGAAGAATCATTCAATCAGTAATTGGAATAGGTGAGAAGATGATCATGAGAAAGGCAAACCATACTTACATAGGTTTGATTAGGTCTTGAGTTGTTGGAACTATAAGGAGGCAAGATCGAGTTGTGTGCGAGTTTTGTGTGTGATAGAGTGTTATTGTATCGAAGTGTTGTTGTTTTTTCTCTTTGTTATCGAATTGAAGCAAAGCGTCGCTTATTAGGAGAGTTGCCGCCTTTTATCGTTATTGAGTTATCTTCTAGAGTAGGAAGTAGAAGATAGAGAGTTTTTTTTTAATTCATTGCATCCTTAAGAGTTCTTAAAAGGAAAGGACTTACCTTTATTCTAAGGGTGGGTTGCTGTTATTAGAAGTGTTATTGGTGAATTCAAAACCCTTATAACATAACTCCTTAGGGGTTTTGTCCTAAGGTAGTAAGGGGTATTTGGGCAATTACAAGTGTAATTGGCTGGGTTTTGAAGCCACTAGGGTGTGTAGGGTAGATTTAGGATCAGTAGAAGTTGAAGAACAAGGTTTAGGAGGAAAATCAAGGTTTTTTTTATTTTTTTTACTTGCTGCGGGAAGGTTTTTTGAAGAACTGCATTGGGGAACGTAGTAAAAAACAGCTTGTTTACATCTGTTTTTGAACCGTAGGACCTTTACAGGGATTCTTAAAGCTGAACTAAAGCTTGTAGATTGGTTAATCAAGGTTGGAAGCTTATTTTGGTGGTAGAAAGGTTGTAGAGAAGTGTCTCACTGTATTTTGAGGGCAGCTTAGCGGCGTTTTGGTTACGGCTCTGGGCGGTTTACCCGACTTGAGTTGTTTCTTCCCCTTGAGGCTCTGCCTACGCTCCGCAGCGTAGGAGTTCTACACCGTCCAGCGCCGCAGGCGCCATACAAATAATGATCCAATTCTGTGGCATCTCACATCCAACTCTCAAGGAAGCGCACAAATCCGACCTTTTCAAGGGTGTCCTAGCTGGTTGCCAAGATCAATTCTCAATCCCACAAGACCAAGCTCAGCCAATGACCATCAAGGATATGGACAAAGTGGCCAAAAAGATAGTCACTCATGACGACCTCTTATTTGTGATGATGCTCTCAGTGGCTTTTGCTGGTTTGCACAGGACAGCAGAAATTACTGTAGACCATTCAATGGTGGGAAGAAACCTTGCAAATACTATTTGTTGTGGCTCTGTTAACTTCTCTGACTGTGAAGAATTTGTGAAGTATCTTTTACCACATCAAAAAAATGATCAAGCACGTGAAGGTTCTGAAGTTCTGATTCAAGCAAGGCAAGGGTCTCCTTCAGACCCTGTAGCTCTCATTCTTCGAAACAACAAATCTCGTGGTAACTCAATGGATCCCTCCTGGCTACTACAATTATGGTGGAAAGTATCCCACATGTGGTTGGTGGGCGGATCAATTGGTTGTGCATTTTGGTACTACTCGAACGGGGCATTCATGTAGAGTTGGTGGGGCTCCCCACCTTTGCCCTTCAGGTGTCAGCAGGGAAGACCTCAAGGTCATGGGTCATTGGCATAATCATGAATCTTGTGATATCTATGCTTGCAAAAATCCAATCTTGGTAATGGCGCATATAGATGCCCAAAAAAGGGGTATCAATGTTGGAACGGTTGGCTGGCACCATTGAGATTCTTTTATTTGTTGGTGAGTTGTTATTAACTGGTTGGATGTATGAAATTAAACTCAAGCCACCACCCTTTTATACACATTCAGAAAGCTGTCTTTAATGTTTCACTGTTCTTTCTCATTTTTGTATGGAAGATATCAATTTGTAATTTGACACAGTCTCATATTTGATGTACTTCAGAGTCTCAAGTTGACTTCACTGAATGAAGACTGGTGAAGGAATTGCATCAATGAAAATATTAAGGTCCCACAAAGGCGCTCATCATATCAATTTCTTCAGGCCGTCGTACCTCTTGCCCCACCAGCCTGGGATCCCTTTACTGTCTTTCAAATTGGTAACTCGTCCACATGATATCTGATATTAACAATCCTGGTTTTTGATTCACATTCTTTTAGGCTCAACAATACCAGCCTATAAAGAGTATGCTAAGAATTTATCAATTGAAGATAAAGTGATTGCGATGATTGGTCCAGTTGTTCACTAGACCAATCATCTCACTTACCTCACTCATAATCACATACATCACTCTAGAAAACTTTATGGGCTAAGATTGGTTATGAAGGATCAGCTTTTTCTGGTATGAAAGTTGAAATTTCTAAAGAATTATTTTGTGTGAATTTTGTTACATAGGTTTGAAAGACAGACCCTTTGTAATAAAATCTTGAGTCTGAGACAAGACGTAGGTTTTACATAAGTCTTTGTCTGATCATTTTTGATTCATCTTTCCTGATCAACTTTTTGATACATCTTATCATGATTTGTTTGATTTTGGATTCAGAATCAAAGGGTTCATCATGAAAAAGATGTATATTCCTTGTGCTTAAAATCGGTTCTGAGTGGATAGCAAATTCTCATCAGATAACTACAATTCAATATGATTGAAAATAAAAAAATTCAAGGATTTTGATTAATTCAAATTGAGCTCACTTGTATACCCAAGCTGTCTGAGAATAGCGCTCAGCCTAGAGCTCCAAAAGTGTTATCATAAACTCAAACAAAATGGAATAAAAAAGGTGGAGGGAGTTTAAGGGACTTGTGAATACTTTTAATTTGGTTCTGATTCAATTAAACTTGTTCTCTTTGAAGATTGTAACACTACACAAAATATAATATTTTCTGGGCAGAAAATTAAATTATTGATACACAAAAATATTGAGAGGCCAGGAGAAGGGCAAAAAATAAATAAAAATATGCATCTTGTTCCCTGCGGTGAGAGCTTCACTCTCCATATTTTTCCATATTTTTACAGTCCGTATTGATAAGTGTACTAACAATAAACCTTCATAATCATCCAATTACAACCTGTAACAAGCACTGAAATTTGGCTCATTAGTGTTTAGAGAAACTTTTGATTTCTGAAAACACCTATAACTTTGTCAAATCTGCCTCAAAACACTCGATTTTAAGTGCATTAGCAAGCTGAACTCTTCCTCTCAAACTTTCATAAGGTCAAGAACTATGTAGCTAGTATGACAATCATTCTATGGATCTGTATGTACAAATGTACCAAAAAGATTATATCTTTTTT
>NW_006768840.1:299437-330689 GCF_000204055.1 Melampsora larici-populina 98AG31 | reverse complement strand
TATTATGAACTATTTGGAGGACAATTCCAGCTTACCAATGCACCCAAAATCGAGCGTTTTGGACCGGAACTGAAAAAGTTATGAGTATTTTCAGAAATCAAAAGTTTCTCTATACACTAATGAGCCAAATCTCAGTGCTTGTTACAGGTTGTAATTGGATGATTGTGAAGGTTTATTGTTAGTACACTTATCAATACGGACTGTAAAAATATGGAAAAATATGGAGAGTGAAGCTCTCACCGCAGGGAACAAGATGCATATTTTTATTTATTTTTTGCCCTTCTCCTGGCCTCTCAATATTTTTGTGTATCAATAATTTAATTTTCTGCCCAGAAAATATTATCTTTCTTGTAGTGTGATTAGGTCCTGGGGAAATGTCCTTTCTAAATTTTCCTCTATTATTCCTTCTGTTGTTCCTTTGATAATTATCTTTCTTATTGAACCTATCATCTTTCTTATAAGCAGTAGGTTTCAAAGTGTCTATAGACTCTTCTTCATCATTATCTTGGAGTTCTGATGAATCGTGATTTTGTCCAAAGGGTAGATTCTGCCTGTAATCGGACTAAATTTTTTCTCTGACGTGTCCTTTTGCATAAGCTAACAATAAACATAGGCCGTTGCTATTTTCAGCCCACACAAAATCCATGTAGGCTCTGCCAAAACAGCGCCTACATGCCTTTTTCCCACAAAAAAGCGCCTACATACAGCCTGTAGGCGCTTTTTCCCTTTTCAAATGACGCCTACAGGCTGGAAAACCAATGTAGGCGTCATTTGTATACGCCTACATTCCAAAACTGAAATGTAGGCGTCAATTTGAAGCGCCAACATATGTGGGCGCACGGAAATTACGCCTACATTTTATTTTTTCGACTGTAGGCGTAATTTGGGTGCGCCTACATATGTAGGCGCTTGAATTTTATGCCTACATTTCTTTTTTTGCATGTAGGCGCAATTTCTGTGTGCCTACATTTAAGATTTGACATGTAGGCGGGTGAATATCACGCCTACATGGATTTTCCGGCATGTAGGCGTGGGAAAAAAGCGCCCACTTTCCTAATACAGCCATGTAGGCGTCATTTCTGCGCGCCTACAGCTGTTCAGACGCGTGGGAACGCGCCTACACATGTGTGTACGTGGAAGTTTGGTCAAACTTCACGTACACATCCACTGATATAGAGGCTCCTTGGCTCCTTTCCCCCCTTTTCCACTCTAGAACACGGACTTTGAACTTTTTCAACCCTCCACCCTTCAAAAAATCATCAACTTCTCAGTTTTAAAGCTAGTCACGCCAGGTTTTCACTCTTCAGATCAAATTAAAATGAAAAACAACAACTTCAACAACAACAACCAAATCCCTACGGGTGATTTTAAACCTTTCAACAATACCAATCAGATGAATAATCACAACAACAATTTCAACAGTTTACAACATGATCAAATGAATAATATAAACAACAATTTAAATCAAAACTTCAGTAATCAAATAATGAATAATATGAATAATATGATGAATAATAATCATATGATGATGAATAATAATAATCAGATGTTCAATAATCATAATAATCATTTATTCAACAATAATCAACAAATTCCATCAAACCATCAAGGTTCCTTAATGATGAATCAAAGTAATTTAATGAACAATCAAAGTAGCTTATTGAATATTAATGATGGTGTGATTAACACGGATTTCAACACTCAAACTTTATTGAACAATAATAATTCCAACTTTAACACTCATTCATTCAATAATAGTAATTTAAATTTACCAAATCAAACTCAAAATACCTTAAATCAAAATAGTATGAATCAAATTGACAATAACACTTTGGGTCTTCTTTTGAATATGATCAATCAATCAAAGATGAATAATCCTGTTCAACCAAATTTTAATTCCGTCAATCAAAACCTTTTAAATTCTTCAAATTTAATCACTTCTTCTAATTCAAATTTCAGTTATAACAAATCAAATAGTAATAATAATCAGATGAATGATTTAAATCCAAATCTCAACAATTTCACTCATCCAATTCAGTCAAATAATCAGATGAATCATAATATTTCCATTCAACAATTACCTGACAGTGAAATGAATTTAAATCAAGATAATCAAAAGTTTCATACGGATTTTAATCAGAATGTAGTTTTGACAACTCCACCTTCCAAAAGAACTTCCCATTCTGTTTCAAATTCAAATTCATTTCAAGCTGCTCCCTTATCACTTCCACCTCAAAAACCTTCTCCCTTTTCCAAAGTTCAATTAGATTTAAATCACGGAGATGACAAAAATCCAAAAAACTCAACAAATTTCATTCTATTTTTGACGATCTTCACGGTAAAATTTCTCAATTTGCTATTAAGAAAGCAAATGATCAACTCAAATTAATTTTAAATTCAGATTCACTTTCACTTCCACCTTGCAACTCGAATTTCACCCCCACTTGGGGTATACCATGTGCTCATCAAATTAGTACGTATTTAGGACTTGTAGAACAACCAATTCCTATTGAAGAGTTTGATCAGCAGTGGCATTTATTTACTGAGTATGCACCTAGAGATCTTCAAGAAATCAGGGCTAAAATTGAATCACATTTAGAAAAGATTAAACTTCAAGATGAAAGTTATCTAGCTAAATTTGAATCAGATTTGAAGAAGTTAATCAGCGGTAGATATGTTTAAGTTCCTGTTCAACCTCCTTCTAAATCAGAAAAACCCAAAAATAAAGGAAGACCTAAAGGCGCTAAAAATAAAAAACTCAAGAGGGATCCTTCAAGGTTTGAACACGTTGAAAAAGAAGAAAGGAAGAGGAAAATGAAATGTGGTAACTGTGGAGAATTAGGTCATGATAAATCAAAGTGTGCTGTTGAATATTCAACTGATGAAGATGATGGATATTCAGAAGAAGAAGAAGATGGTGATGATGTTTCAAATGATTCAGATGATGTTAAAAAATCAATAATTTTAATAAACTCAGAAGATTTAACTGATATAGATCAAACAAATCTTAATGATGTTTCAGATGAAGATTCAGACGATGTAGATGATTCAAAAAGTTCAGCTAGTTCAAAATTTTCAAATGATTTAAAATCAGAACAAGAAGAAGCAGAAATGATGAAAGCTTTGACTTATAATGAAGAAATTATTAAAGCTGATTATGATAATGATCAAGAATTTTATCATTTAAATCATTATCAAGATCCTCACAAGATTGAAGAGTATCATAATCAATTATTAGATCTTGTTAGACCTTATGTTACTTCTATTTATGATCCTCCTGGGGATGGACATTGTGGATTTCACGCTATAGCTCATGCTCTTGGTCAACACAAAAAAGGTACTCAGAAATCTATTAGACAAAAGATGGTTGAAGATCTAGACATACATCATAAAGAATATCTTAAGTTTTATTGGCAGAAGAGTCCTTCTACGAAAGCTAAAAAGTCACTCACCAAGGCTCGAATTCAAGAAAAACAAGAACTGGCAACTGAAAGATACATTCAAGACATATCAGAAAAAATTGAAACTTATACAGATGAACCTGTCAGCAAATATAACTGGTTTGAATCAACCACTATGGGTCCAATTGCAGCAAATGCTTTTTCAAGGCCTGTTGTGATCATGAGTACCACTCATCATCACTGTATGACTTTCTTTCCATTTTCTTCCAAAAAGAATTCCACTAATAAACCTATAGCTCTTGGTTTTGTCGCAAATGGTCATTGGGTTTCTATTTCTTTTTCTTCTGATTCTCCTTCACCTTTTCCAAACCCTTCTCTATGGAAAGATCAGCATAAAATTTGGCTTTCAATGGCTGGAAGAAATGCTGCTGGGTGGACAAATGACGGTTTTCTCAAACAATGTTTTGCTTTATGGGAAAGAAAGATGGAGGAAATAGAGAAATTGAAGGAATTAAAAGAAGGAGTTACCACCAGAAGTTCGAAAAGACGAAAAGTTGTTGTTATTGATTAATTTGTATTTCTTTTTTTGTGTAATAATTTCAGAATGGGTTTTTTTTGTTAAAAGTTGATTGATATATATGAGGAAGTTATTTACAAACCTTCTATTTCTGAAGTATAATAATCTGATCCCCTTCATGTTGAGATGAGAAGATTGTATTAAACTTCAAATACCATAACACACCTGCGTTTTTGGTCTTTTCTGTCCTCCGGTTCTCTCATTTCGAGTCCAAAATGCGTTTTCCGTCCTCCGGTGCACTCATTTCGAGTCCAAACTGCGTTTTTGGTCTTTTCCGTCCTCCGGTTCTCCCATTTCGAGTCCAAAATGTGTTTTCCGTCCTCCGGTGCACTCATTTTGAGGCCAAACTGCGTTTTTGGTCTTTTCCGGCCTCCGGTTCTCTCATTTCAAGTCCGAAATGTGTTTTCCGTCCTCCGGTGCACTCATTTCGAGGCCAAACTGTGTTTTGGACATCAAAATGGGGCTTCATTACCCGGCTGAGGGGTTATGAAGCTGGATTTGTAGCGCCTACATATGCACAACTGGATGTAGGCGCTGATTTGGGCTAAAAAAACTATGTAGGCGCTTTGAAATTACGCCTACATGGTTCCTAGGGCATGTAGGCGTAATTTCAAAGCGCCTACTTAGCAGGTGCTCATTTGCCAGCGCCTACTTACAGAGGAGGGAATGTAGGCGCTCAAAAAAAGCGCCTACATCCTTTTTTGGGGGATGTAGGCGCTTTTTTCGAGCGCCTACATTCTAAAAATAGAATGTAGGCGTACACAAATGACGCCTACATTGGTTTTTCAGCCTGTAGGCGTCATTTAAAAAAGAAAAAAGCGCCTACAGGCTGTATGTAGGCGCTTTTTGGCGGAAAACATCCATGTAGGCGTATTTTGGACAGCGCCTACATGGATTTCATGTGGGCGGCAAATAGCAATGGCCTAAACATCTCATTAGAATTATTAGATCTATTTGTAAGCAAGATTCCTACAGCTTACGATTATCTAAAAGCATAATTCTGCTATCCTTCAGTAAATCAGACCTTGCCTTTGCTTCTTCTAAGAAATTTTCTCTGAATTTGTTTGGATCTCCTGGGGCTCCATTTACACGGTTGCAAAGAACATCTGTTCTTACCATTATATCATATCTGAAAGCAGTGACCAATCCGTGCCTGAGACCTAGAGTTTCTACGTGTTCGAAATGTTTTTCTAAACTATAGGCGTAATTGATATCAGTTTATTGATAATCTTTAATAGTCAATCAACGACTTACTCATCTGCGAATGGACCATGATGATACATGTTTCGTAAATATTTCAACATTAAGGTCTTAGCTCTAGTCCAGTCCGCAAAGGAAAACCACCATTCACTCCTGGCTGGTTGTCCTGTGGATTTTTCTTTCTTTTTCGTAGATACGTTGCTGTTATCAACTACATTATGGTCTAATTTGATCCATCTATCATTGAAAATTGTCAACTTTAAGTGTATATCTAACTTCTTCAAATGGTTATCCCAATACATAGTGAAAGCTCTCAATTCTGAGTTCGAGACGTGACCACTTTTATAATTTTTCAAAGGATTGTCTGTTGACACTGTCTCGTTTGATTCTTCTAAGGTCTTCAAGAATCATTTGACCAACTTCGTGTTCCCCATTGCTAACGCCATTTTTGCGACCTCTACTGAAATTACTAAATTATCGCAATCATATTCATTAGTATGTTGATACATAATCACGGAATAATCTAAATAGATCTCAACATGAAGAATATAATCTCTAATATTAAGACAGTGTTGAACATCGTGAAGTATTCAATAACATAAAGTCTTTGAATATCTAGTATCAATCACGAATTAAATATGATTTATAATATTTTATCCTCTATGTGATAATGTTAATGTTAAGCAAATAGGAAATTCAGAGTATATCACGATTCGTAAGTAATGTTAAGAAAATAGGAAAATCGGAGTAGATCATGATTCGCAAGTTTGGAATAAATCACGATATTGGACGTCGGAGTAAATCACGACAAGAACGTTTGGAGTACATCACAAACACCTATTATTCAACTGCGGAATAGATCACGCTTTGAATCCAATCGATAGAAAACACCTATTATTCAATTGCGGAATAGATCACGCTTTGAATCCAATCGCTAGAAGAATAGATCACTCTTTGAAATCCAGATATTGGAACGTTCAAATCAAATCACAAATAATTCATATTTGATGTAAAGCAATGACGAATGCTATTGAAGCCTTTTATTTTTCAAGAAGGAAAGATAATTTTTAAAAAGGAATACTGAACAGGGATACTAACCTTGATTGGATTCCTTCACTAGTTGCTCTATTTCTAAGGAAGAGTATGAGTTATCTGACTCATCTTCTCTTTCTTCGTCAAATACTATGTCTTCATCGAAGGTTAAGCTGGTGTCAATTTCTTCAAAGGCTACTGAATCTTTCTTCTTTTTCCGTTGTTCTCTTTTGTTTTTAATTTGCTCTAATGCATTTGCTCTTGCTAAATCTTGTTCATCTTCTCTATCTCTTCTTGTTCAGTCTCAATCTCAAATTCTGGAGGACTCGTTGGTGCCGTGAATTCAGGACTCAAACCGCCGTTTCTTCTACTGGTTCTGACCATGTTCGAGTTCAAAAATCAGAGGGCTGATATCCGCGCGCCAAAAAGCATGGAAGAGGAGGGACGAGTCGTGAGAATGGACTTGGCGAGAAGGACAAGGAGAGAGAAGAATTCCTGGGGACCTTTGAGAGGAAGATTTCTCTCTCGAGAATCTTCTCTCTGCCTTGTGCCTTGTCTGAGGCCTTTCCAAGGGCAGGCTGACCAATCTAGGGGATCGGCTATTGGTCCAAGTCCGGATCCGTGTTCACACGCTCGCAGGACGTCCTGTTCTGCGGCGAGCTTTCCTTGGCGTGATATGGACAGGTGTGATTCCTGGTACCTGCGTCACCACACTTCAATCAAAAAAGACTTATGACATCAGGAATTGCTTTTAATGTCATTCTTTTTTTTGTTTTTTACTTTTATCGAGTTCCTCCTTTTTTGCTTTAGGCATCACTTCTATGTTTCTGCATCTTATTTTGTCTTTCTGTCCTTTAAGGTGTTACAGATTGTCTGAGTTAGATCATTTGACTAAAGTCCTTTCCTGTTGTTGATTTCTCTTGTGTCTTATCATTGTGTGTCTACTTTTTCTCAAATCATTTCATTCATATTAAAGGCAAACCAGCAATTCAAACAAAATCGACAAATTGATATAAAATCTGCAAATTCTCCACTTTTTAGCAGGAGGAACCCAATTTTTGACCACCCAAAGTTTTGCCCTTGGGATAATCACTTTCAATTTTCTTATCCTATGTATCTTAAGGGTTTCAAATGGGTTGATGACAAGCAACCACTATCCACAACCACCCCGGTCACCAATCCAAAGAGAGTTCAATTGCAAGACACTCGCCCCGTTGTGGTCAGATATGGTTATGGCAAAATGCAGGGCATTGACATAACCATAGATTACCACACCCTCAAACGCATCACCCGTTCCACCAGCTTGAAGAAGTATTTGAGCTTTTGTGATGTTCCGGAAGAAAATCTCAACAATCTACGCTCCCGTCTGCTTGAACATGGTATCGAATCCTTTCATCAATTCCTTTTCCCGGATGTTTTGAACGCCCGCGATCTTATCGGTTTTGGAATTGCTTGCGGAACTGCGATGGATCTAATGGCTTGATCTCGCGAGTACTATAAGATCTTAGTTGAAAACGAATTCAATCTCAATGCTGATCATTCGGATGAAGACTCCCTCTAGGACAGTGATAGCCAAATGTAATTCATGGAGTAGTGTAGCTTAGTGCACTTTAACCTTTCTGTGTTTATGCCACTCTTGTAGCTACCTTCATATTTCCAAACCAAAATGTAAAAGATCACGTACAGTGAGAATTTTTGTTCTTCATCCTCATGTTGTATCACACATTGATGTTCCCCTTGAGTTTGAGTACCTTTGCCAAAGATTCAATTTGAGTTTTCCAAGCACGGTCTGTCCGGTTGTCTGCTTTGAATGAAACTTGTGTCAATCACTCTTTGATTCATCAACTGGTGTCGTCAATCCAAATTGGAACGACAGCAGATTCATGTCGGATGCTACTCCTTATGAAAATAGTTATAGATTTGTTTCTCATTTATTATTAACTCGTCCAACCTTAGGCTCCAGTGGTGGCGGAGAAAATCTACTTACTTCAGGCTCGTCAGGATCTCAATTAATTGCACACAAATCAGCAGTGGTCAAAGCCGATACCACTGACAGCATTAAAGAGGTTCCCAGATGGGAATATGGGTCGTGGGGATCAGACCGCCACGGATATATATGTAGTCACAAAGGCTGTCTGATTCCTACGACCCATATTCCCATCTGGGAACCTCTTTAATGCTGGTAGTGTACAAGCAGACGCAAAAAGTTTACGTCACCCCCTGGCCCCGACTAGTGTACTAACCGCACTAAAGAGAGCGCATCTATGTATGATCAGTGACTTGACCTCCTCAGACTTGAAGTTATAAAATAACCAGAAACCACTCCAACACCAACTGTGAAAATCAAATTTATTTCATTACACACATGAAGACTCGTAATCCCAGACCTGATGAGCTGGGCCATATAGCTGGTCTCCACGAGGGGGGTATGAGTGGAAGTAAGATAGCTAAACATTTGGGGCGTCCACGAAGTACAATATCTACGGTCATCCAGAGGTATAAGAGGACTCACAATCTCATACCAGTCAAATCTTTGGGAAGGCCACCAAAGCTTTCAGTTCAAGACATTCAGCGCGTGGAGGAAGAAATCAAAAGTGATCGACGTGCATCTGCTGCACATATAACCTCTAAATTGGATCTCGATGCTAGTCCAAGTCTCATCCGCTCAGTATTCAACAAACTCGGCTACCATTCCAGGGTCCCAGCTAGTAAACCTTTCCTCAAAGACGACCACATTCAGAGGCGGCTTGAATTTGCACGCCTCCATCAACATTGGACTGTCACCGATTGGAAGAACATCATCTGGTCGGACGAGTCTTCGTTTGAGGTTGGCAAAGTCTCCGAGAAAATTCGAGTCTGGCGCAAGCCCACCGAAAAGTACCGTAATGAATGCTTAGTTCCAACTTTCAAGAGTGGTCGTACCTCTGTGATGATCTGGGGGGCTTTTGTAAACACCACCAAGCTCGATCTTGTCTTTATGGAGCCGGGAAAACGAACTGGGCCAGACTTTGTGGGACAAGTTTATGAAGGCAGCATCCAACCTTTTTTCACCTCTGGTATGAGCTCAGATGACATGACCTTGATGGAAGATGGTGCACCGGTCCATGGATGCAAAGTGGCGAAAGAGTGGCGGGAACATCATGGCATCTCAAAGATCAAATGGCCAGCCAACAGTCCCGATCTGAATCCGATTGAGAATGTCTGGCGTCTCATGAAGAAATCTATCTCACAGAATTATCATATCAAAACAGTAGCCGAGATGTGTATAGCTTTACAAAACAAGTGGGAATTTATCGGAGATGAAATTCTCAGCTCACTTGTTGAATCGATGCCTGACCGCATCCAGGCTGTGCTTCAGGCAGATGGTGGTCATACTCGATGGTGAAAAAAATGTATGTATTTTCAATTCAAACTGATCATCCTTCACCTCATACTTACACATCCGATATCTACCTAGGTTCCTTCTGATTTGCAACACATCACATCTTTATTCTTAGTGTCTGGCTAGCTTAGCTTACTATCATGCCCTCTTGGTCAATCAACTGAGATCGAGCATAATAAAATTGCCCATTATCCAATTTTTCCTCGTTGTGTGTATTCCATATCACATCCAATATCTAATTAGGTCCTTTTTGATTCTCAACACACTATATCTTTAGTTTTTAGTGGCTCGCTAGCTTAGATTACCGTGATCTCTTATTCCATTATCTTTGTTCGTCACCACCCATTTGAAACTCGCCTAACTCGGACCGGGTGTATCAAAATCATGATTCGCCCTTTTTCTCGTTGGATGTGTATGATTGTAGCATGTTTGCAACTTATCTTCATTGCAATGCTGAGCCCTGAGAGAGGTCAACCATGTAAAAAGAATGAATTGAGAGCTATCGACCTAAATCTGATGGTACCTTCAAAGTCAAATTCGCATTACATATGTTACACAGTACACTTGTCCGGTTAGTACACTAGTCGGGGCCAGGGGGTGACGTAAACTTTTTGCGTCTGCTTGTACATTGAATAATCTTCAAAACTTTTCAGTCAGTGTTCACAATGTATTAATGGGGCTAGCTGTAATGGATTTACATTCAAAAATTCCTGAAAAAGCAACTGATACTGAGCAAAAACAAATCAAAAAAGATATCAATAAGAAGATTGAAGAATTGAAGGAGGTTGGGTTTGCATGGGGTTCCTTGGCCGGTTTCATAACTAGTGGTGTTAGAGGATTAATGTTGGCTTCAAGAGATAAGCATGTGCCAGTGGGCAATGCTATGGCAATCATCAAGGCTGCGGAAGAAATTCAAAAGTTGGAGAAGATTCAGATCAAGGAGAAGATTTGGTGCCGGACTCATGATTACTTTATGGGACTTTTGGTCAAAGGCTATTTCCCTCTCAAGCGGTCAGTTCATCCTGGGAAATCAGTGTTTGGTGAAGTCAAGGTTCAAAAGATTCAGCTGGCCATATGCCTGGCCTACAACATTGGATACTATTGGTTGGTGCAGGTACCAGGTATGACTTGTGCTATTCTTCCTAAAGCTTATATCCCTTTGGTGAAGATCAACAACACCAAGCTGACGGTTGTAGGGGAAGAGGAAGATGCAATGGATATTGAGTGAATGTTTTGTATCTTCTATGCTTTGTTTTCTTCTTTCGTCACCAAAATACTCTTATGTAAGCAATGTCAACTATCATTGGTTCTTGAGTAATAAAACTTTCCGTGGTACAACCTTGTGTGAACCATATGATGACATGTGAGATATGTAAACATATCAACTGTAAGGTATAAGGCTACATGTGTATACATCGTGTAATGGCTGACCACAACTCAGCCACCATTTGAGTGGAAGCATTTAACCAGTCCTTTGTTCCCAGTTTCTTCTGATCTTATTATTATTGAAATCTGTTCTGTCCGCTTCCTTCAATTTGTTGAATCAACCAAGGTAATCCATGTTCTTCCTATGTCTTCCCGTCTGTTCTTTACCTCACCGAGATGAAGACAGATCATATAAGAAGAAATGGAAACTTGAAGAATCCACAAGAAGCCGAATCTAATTGAATGTAGATGAATAAATCAATCAATATTTCTCAAACATCTGTTCAATTCATTGCAAAAGAAGACTCATATAATTCAAAACATTTACCTCTCATGATTTACTCACAAACAATTACACTACACAAAATATAATATTTTCTGGGCAGAAAATTAAATTATTGATACACAAAAATATTGTGAGGCCAGGAGAAGGGCAAAAAATAAATAAAAACATGCATCTTGTTCCCTGCGGTGAGAGCTTCACTCTCCATATTTTTCCATATTTTTACAGTCTGTATTGATAAGTGTACTAACAATAAACCTTCATAATCATCCAATTACAACCTGTAACAAGCACTGAAATTTGGCTCATTAGTGTTTAGAGAAACTTTTGATACCTAAAAACACCTATAACTTTGTCAAATCTGCATCAAAACACTCGATTTTAAGTGCATTAGAAAGCTGAACTCTTCCCCTCGAACTTTCATAAGATCAAGAACTATGTAGCTAGTATGACAATCATTCTATGGATCTGTATGTACAAATGTATAAAAAAGATGATATCTTTTTTTAGCAGACCAGCATGCTGTGTGGTCCTCTTATGAACTATGTGGAGGACAATTCCAGCTTACCAATGCACCCAAAATCGAGCGTTTTAGACTGGAATTGAAAAAGTTATGAGTATTTTCAGAAATCAAAAGTGTCTCTAAACACTAATGAGCCAAATTTCAGTGCTTGTTACAGGTTGTAATTGGATGATTGTGAAGGTTTATTGTTAGTACACTTATCAATATGGACTGTAAAAATACGGAAAAATATGGAGAGTGAAGCTCTCACCGCAGGGAACAAGATGCATATTTTTATTTATTTGTTGCCCTTCTCCTGGCCTCTCAATATTTTTGTGTATCAATAATTTAATTTTCTGCCCAGAAAACATTATATTTCTTGTAGTGTTATTGAAGCCGATGGCACTTGAGATACATGCAGAGATGATTATGTCTCGTGAAGGGCAGGGCAAGTGACTGAGGGGACCCCCAACTACCAGCCTAACCCTTTGCTAAATGTATCTCGGTGCTTCCTGATTTCAATCCTCAAGAAATTACTCAATACTCAACTTCAAACAATGATTCATAAATGCAAATTAACTTATATCAAATGATTTACAGCTCACCGTTATTCACATTGACTCATGGAAGACGGAAGTACTTGAAATACATGCAGAGATGTTTATGTCTTGCGAAGGGCAGGGCAAGTGAGCGAGGGGACCCCCAACTACCAGCCTAACCCTTTGCTACATGTATCTCGGTGCTTCCTGATTTCAATCCTCAAGAAATTACTCAATTCTCATTCATTCAATTAATCATTCATAAGATCTCACATTGAATCATTTCATACAACCAAAATTTTATCACTTTTTTCTTTGCATCCCCACACACATTCCAAAATATTCAAGTGTTGAACATACCATTAATCAAAGCAATGTTTTTTTCCCTGTAGATGCCCAAACCAGTATCTGAACTACGAAAGCAAAAGATGGTTGAGTACCAAAAGCGGAAGAAGGCTCAACAACACAATGCCCAACGGGATCCAGTCCGGGATGTTGGAAGAGAACATGTCAGTCACAGAATCAAAGCAGGAATCAAAGACCGGTTTGGCTTGCCAGAGGACTGTGAAGTATTCCGAGTTCCTCAATTTGGGAACAGGAAAGAGCAAGTAGTGACCTATGGGACTGTGTTACTTGTGAATCTGGCTGGAAATAAGCTTATATGTGTTGCTAGGTTCAACAAAGAGGTCAAGTCCCTCAAACTTTCTGTTGTTTCCCCATGGCTGACATTTCTTGCTGCAGGACCCTGCCAGCATTGACCCTGCCCAAGTGCAACTTTGGAAAGACTTTCGAAGGGCTATCAAGATCATGCATCAACATTCTGAAGCACGGGGAGTGATCAAGGAAAATCATGCAGTCAAGATGCTACCGCCCAACAAGCGGCAAGGTACTATGAAAGCATTTGGTCACAGATCATCTAAGCGTGCTGGACAATATCAAAGAGGAACAGTTATTGGTTTGTTTATCTTAATTTTTTCACATGAGGATACTTCAGAATCTTAATTTGTTCCATGTTCTAACACCAGCAACCTATGCCCAAAATTCAGCTACCAGCGAGGATCCAGCCAAACTAGACGAGGACGAAGCCCGCCAAGATGAACTTCCTTGGGTAGTGGACTTTCATGCTGAAAGGACATGTTCTTTATCTCTATTTGTTTATGATTCCAACAAGAAGCTGGCCGAAGAGACTGATGCCCCGTCGTGGGGATCAAAAGAGCCGGTGCCTGGTAGCAAAGAGTGGGAGAAATCACCCAATGCCCAAGTCTTTGGGGACAAGGCTTTTGTGGGATCCAATGTGATTGCTACCACTGGAGGATTCCGCAACGGAGTTCATTGTGACTTTGATGCCACCGGATTTGCTTCAGGTTTCTTCTGCTTAATTGATGCCAACACATGTTGAGTATTTAATATTCACAGTCTTATGACCAATCTGCTGACATATGTAATCTATTACAGCTGAAATTATTACTCCGGCAAGAAGACTCAAACTTTTGGCCGAGAGGAAGGAAGAAATTGAACTAGAGAAGAACACTGGACACCGCACACCTGTGTCTACTAGACGCTTTGGATATTATCCGTTAGAAAACGTGTCTTTCCTATCCAACATTGTCCGGAATGCCCCCTACCGACGCGCCGACGGCTCCGACACGTCGGATGAAAGATCACCAACAAGTTACCACGGACCACCACAGACGTTGAAATATCACAGGAATGTACTTTGACCTGTAGATACAGCTACATACATATAACTTGAATTCCATTCACCCGTATGTGAATTCCATTCACCCGTATGTGAATTCCATTCACCCATATGTGAATTCCATCCACATGCACGCAAATCAAAATTATATGTGATATTGAATTTTTTTAAGGGACATCCCATTTGTGACTTACATACATTCACCTGTATGTAAATCACCATCACATACAAGTGCATTACAATTATATGTGATATTAATTTTTTTGGCATCCCATATTGTATGTGACTTACATATGTTCACCTGTATGTGAATCATCATCACATACATGTGAACTGCAATGATACGTGATATTCAGTTTTTGAGGTGGACTCACATTCATATATGGATTGGATTCACCAGTACGTCATTCATCCAATCATCATCACATACATGTGATTTACAATCCACATATGCGTGCACTTGAATTATACATATCTATGTGAGTCATCATTCAGCATTACATATACAAGAATCACAATTCACATATGAGTGATCTTGATTTATAAATACACAGGGTAGATACCCATATGTGGATGTACCTGCAAACTTTTTATGATGAACTTGATCTATAAATATATGAACTTAGCTCACCGAATTAAGGTACTTTGAATGGTTATTTGAATCACATTTGCATTCACGCAGAAACAACACTCATCCATATATGACTGCCACGCACCCACATATATAGGATTCAAATAGATTGCTTGCAGTCACATATGGGTAAAACATATTCAGACATGGGTGAATGTAATCAATTGTATGTGAATACCATTCACCCACAGTTCACATATGGGTGAATGCTGTTTACCCCTATGTGAATGTCATTCACCCATATGTGAATGTCATTCACCCACATGTGAATGTCATTCACCCATATGTGAATGTCATTCACCCACATGTGAATGTCATTCACCCATATGTGAATGATATTCACCCACATGTGAATGTCATTCACCCATATGTGAATGATATTCACCCACATGTGAATGTCATTCACCCATATGTGAATGTCATTCACCCAGGTGTGTATATCATTCACCCAGGTGTGTATATCATTCACCCAGGTGTGAATGTCACTCACGAACATATGACTGTCAGAAATATCTTGGTGAATCAATTCACATAAGTGTTTTTGTTTAACAAATCCTTGGAATCTTCATGTTATGAATTCTTATAACACAATTCACGAGTTTATTTAATTAATGATGGTAATTCAGCTAGCTTAATTACAAGAGTAAATTTTCAAGATATGAGAGAAACATTTAATCATTCATCATCCGAAATTACAGCTCTTGGACAATCAGGAGCTGTGACCGCATTACATTTCTTGCGCCAATTTTTGTAAACCTGAATATTGTCCACAAAAATACCTTTCCATCCTTTGGCTGAAGATGAACTTACATTCGTCCAGTCTGGATGTATATAGGGCACTGGGAGGTCGGGAGACAAATAATCCAGTTCAAGTGAAATACAATGAGTTTTTTGAATCACCGCAAGTATGATGGGGTTGGGGTCCATATCCGGTTCTGGAGGTTCGAAAAATGGCGGTGTAGTAAGGCATGCGGTCACTGCTCCTGTGTATGATATCACTGGCCGGTTATAAGTATTAGCTATAACACAACATCCTCCTGGCATTGGGTACCACAGTTCGTAAGGTGCTTTTTCCTTGTCATGATATTCAAGAATCTTGAGCGTTTTTGTGACCGTAGTTTTAGATTGACTGAGCTTGGGTAAGTTTTTTTTGTACCATTTGTAGTTGGCGTTGACATGGGCCGCCATCTCCGCTCGCACTTTCCATGCATCAGCCTCATCCCGACCAAGTGAAACTGCAACAGAAGCAAAAGCACATAGTCCGTCCCCTTTCACATTCGTGGCTTTGTTGACAAATGGATAGATGATACTCGTGAGAGTCTTGAGGAAATGCCACTTCTGTTGTTTGGCGATTTTGGTGTCAGAACTGACTTAAATCACAATGAGATCATACTTTACTCACAATCAACACCGGATCTACAAGTTTTTTTTGCTTTTCTTTTTCGAAGTTTTTTGTGTGTGATTTGGCTGTGGGGTTATTTTTTTCATGCAAATACTGAATCTCTTGTAAGCAATTATCTTTCAGTAAGAATGCAAATCGAGTAAAATAAATTACCTCCTCTGACGGTTTCTGCCTCTTTGGGTTAGGCTGTTCATATATCAAAAAAATGTCAGGAGCTAGGAAATCCCATCATAACCACGGGAGAAACATCCAGTACTTACTTGATCATGAGTTTGAGAGGCAACACGAGTGGATTTGTGAGTGAACCGAGTTACTTCGGCATTTCCATCAGCACGGTTTACTCGAGAGACCTTCCGAGCACAAGCCACCCGTGGTCACTGAGTCTCACTCTGAGAAGTAAGTGGAGATTCACCTCAAGAACGAGGATGAGGTTCCTGATCGATTTCTTGGTTGTTAACTTCACTCGAATCAGTAGACTTGGTAGCTTTAACTGCTGGTTCAGCATCCACTGAGTGCTCTTGAGTGATGTTCGTGGTGGTACCTTGAAGGGGGGTCTGATCAGGTTCCGGAGACGAATCCTTGGAATCTCCTCGTTCTCCTTGCTACAAAAGCAGAATGATAAAAAGTTCAATAGGGTCTTGTTCGAATGATAAATACCAAAAAAAACCTAATAATTAACCTTATCAAGATGTCGGTCTGAGTGAGGATTTATATGTGATTCGGGATTGTTAGCTTTGGGGGACGTTGCTGTAGATTTGGCTCGAGTTCCTTCCCCCTACAAAAAAAACGATTCTGTCAGTCAATATCGTATTACACTGAAGGAACAGGAACATTGCTAGTATTTGAACAGACCTTTATTTCTTGATGATCCTTATCTTTTGATGGCTTTTCAAGTGGTTTAGCCAATTCACAATCATGGATAAACCTTGCCAGGAGCACTTTCCGGGTATCCGGATTGAGAGATGCCATCTCGGTTAACAAAGTTTTGTATTTGTCAGGAGGATTTGATTCTTGAGTCAGATCAATGTGGATAGCATCGCTTTGCTGCTTTCTTTTTTTGGGTTTGACTGAACTAGGATCCGGAAGTTTAGGTGGTTTGAGGTTGGGGATGGCGCCGTGATCATGACCGGGATTCTTGACATTAACAATCCAGCTTCGGCTCTTTGGATCATAGACTACTTCAACAGCAAAAGGACAAGTTGGAATCACAAGCGATGGGTCCTTTTGTTTGGCGGTCAGTTGGTGTCCATTGGGGCCTAGGGTGCACTTCCACTTGATGATCCGTGGTTTGCTATCCCGGGTAGATATTGCGTAGTGATGGTCGAATGCGAAATTCTTCAAGTATATTTCGGCCTCTTCGCGAGTCGCATAAACTCCACCACCTGGAGGGCAAGGAAGATTGGTCGTAGCATTGGTGTTAGTGTTGGCTTGGTCGTCTGAAGGGGTAGGTTGATCTCTTTGTGGTCCTTGTGTTTGATCATCCATGTTGAAGTTATCAATCGATCGATAGGAAATGAATGAAATCGGTCTATTTTTTTGATGAGGAAATTTGGTTTCACTTGGTTTGACGAGTCATCCGAATTTGATTCACCTCAACTTTCACAGTTCCTTTCACGGATATTTTTATAGTTCACATCTATGTGAATGTGTATGTATGTTACAAACCACGTAAGTACAGATACTCTTAATCACATATGTGTGATCAAGTTTCACATCTGTGTGTTTGGATGGTACACTCATATACACATGCGTGTACCTTTCAAACACACAGATGTGAAACTTAATCACGCATATGTATATATTCTCATTAACACTTCTTTCACATATGTGTGACTATAAATCACATATATGCGTTATAGTCACACATACAGGTGATTGAAGTTCACATAATTTACATCTTGGTGATCACAATTCACGTGTAGGTGAATGCAATCTCCTACGTTTGAATTGTGTTCCTATCAATTCATGTGTAGGTGATTGCATTCACTCACCTACATGTGAATACAATTCACATGTAGGTGAATTATGTTCACCCCATGTGAATTGTATTCACCTGGGGGTGAATAAATTTCATCATAATTGCAAATCGCTGTAATGTATTCACCTATAGGTGATTGAGATTCACATAGCTGTGAATCTCAATCACCCATATGTGAATATAACAAATATGTGAATTAAAATCATGCTCAGATTCTGGGTGAATGGAAGACACATCAGTGTGACTTTGTGGGTGACTGTCACCTATATTCACACAATTCACGTGTAGGTGAGGTGAATAGGATTCACCTACATGTGAATCCTATTCACCTCCATGTGAATAGAATTCACCTACAAGCAAAATCTATTTACCTACATGTGAATTCTATTTACCAACATGTGAATTGTGTTCACCCTCATGTGAATTGTATTCATCAAAATAGTGACTGTAATTGAAAATCACTAATCCATCATACTCTGATATTTCAGAAGAATCATTCAAGAATTGACAACAAACATAAGCAAGGTAAAATCATAACAGTTAAAATACTGAAAAACAACTTTTAATGATCATTTATTTTTTATTCTTCTGGTTTTTCTTAGCTTGAGCCAATACCCTCTTATTGGCACGTTCTTCCATTTTCTTAGCCCAATCCGCCTGTCTTAATTCCTCTTTTTCAAAAGCCTTATCATACTTGGTGTCAAATTCTACTTCATATGTTTTCACTCTCTCATCACAATAATTTTTCCATTCTAAATCACTCATACCTTTTTTTTTCGCCTAGGAGTTTGATACGCTGGACCAACGACTCTGAAATTTGACATGATGAGCCATATAAGGTGACTTTGCTCGTCTTATGTGGCACAACATAACCTTCAGCATCATATGCTACTGACGGTGTAGTATAATGTGGGATCTGAACGAAGAAACAGTTAGCCCTTGCGAATGTTCCAATTCACATCAGACAAAAAAAACTCACCGTGGTATCCCATAACAAATCATACAAACCATTACAAACCCCCATTACCACTTCAATACCAAATTCATCCACACAAAATTTTGAACCGGTCACTTTACCTAGCTTGACCTTTTCCCCACCAACTTCAACCCCCTCCTCCATATCATATGGCTGTCCACTGGCTTGAATAATCATTCCCCACATCCCAAACGCATATCTGGTATGATCTTTATCAGAATGAGAATGGTTACAAAATCCATCACATGTGACAACTAGATTTGAGGCAAATACTAATCCATTTTGGGTATCTTCCCATGCCAAGGAATCGAAACCTGGTATGTTTGCTTGAAGTCCAAGTGCAATATTGGTTTTGAAGACAGAAAGGGATAAAGATGAAAACCTTTCTGCCCAGAAATCACAAATCTGATGAAATTCAATCATCCTCTGCTTGTCGCTAAGAATTCGTCCAATGTTCGCAGAAGTGAAAGCACTTAAAGAATATGGGCCTAAAAGAATTAGGCCGTTGCTATTTGCAGCCCACATGAAATCCATGTAGGTGCTGTCCAAATTACGCCTACACGGTTGTTTTCCGCCAAAAAGCGCCTACATTTATGATGTAGGCGCTTTTTCCTTTTTCAAATGACGCCTACAGGCTGAAAAACCAATGTAGGCGTCATTTGTGTACGCCTACATTCTAAAAATAAAATGTAGGCGCTATTTTCAAGCGCCTACATTCTAAAAATAAAATGTAGGCGCTATTTTTGAGCGCCTACATTGTTTTTTCCATGTAGGCGCTTAAGTTAGTTATAAGGGTCTTATACACGTGTGAATACAAATTTATAAGGGTGCTGGTATTAATATATAAAGGTGGTGAGATTAATTATAAGGGTGTTGGTATTAAATGATAAGGGTATTCGATGTAAGAGTGCGCATTTGATTATACAATTATAAGGGTGTTGGAATTACATTATAAGGGTGTTGGTATTACATTATAAGGGTGTTGGTATTAAATTATAAGGGTGTTGGTATTAAAATATGTAGGCGCACAAAAATTACGCCTACAGTCAAAAAAAAAAGATGTAGGCGCATTTTTGTGACGCCTACACAATGTAGGCGCTTCAAATTTACGCCTACATTTTATTTTTAGAATGTAGGCGTACACAAATGACGCCTACATTGGTTTTTCAGCCTGTAGGCGTCATTTGAAAAAGGAAAAAGCGCCTACATCATAAATGTAGGCGCTTTTTCGTGGGAAACCTTCATGTAGGCGCTGTTTTGGCAGCGCCTACATGGATTTCATGTGGGCTGCAAATAGCAAGGGCCAAGAATTAATACAAATATCAATAAAAAGTGATCTTCAAGAGATATTGATAAGATTTGGAAGATAGGATGAAATCATTTACCTGCGCTTTTCCCTTTCTCACATCCCCCTCTCCAACCACAACAACCCATCCATCCACATATCATATTTTTATCCTCATGTTCACCTTCTTCTTTATTATCATGTCGAAGAGAACAATGTATCTTACATTGGTTTCTGGCCCGTGCATGTTGAAATGTAGTGGATACAGAATGATTATACTTCTCTCTAAGTTTGCTGTCCATATCTTTAAATGGGGTACATCAAACTACCATTACTATTGAGAGATCCTTCTTATTAATCACAACAACGGTTCCGGTTTCAATCTTAATCGGTTTGCGTTCCGGTTGTTCAGGTTGGTCTTTTAGACTATAACGGAATACGAATTTTGTATCAATTGGTAATCCAAGCTCCCTGACGAGTTTCCTTTTGAATTCGGTCCGCTTTGCATGATGACGCGTGTAAGAGTGCCCAAGAGCCTTCACCTTACAATATTTTTGACACCTTAACTCCTGATTTTTGCTTCCGTTTGTTACTCCTTGAACGAGTCATCCTGAATAAGATCGATGTATAAAATTAAGATCTTTAGACCCTTCAAAAGTTGAGATTCCAATTGATTTCCCCGTCTAAGAGCGAGTAGGTAGCAATTTGAGAGTCCGTTTGATTTCACCGTTTATGAGCTAGTAACTAACTTGGAAACATTTAGGAGAGATACATAAATACTTAGCTATTACTCAATAGATATTGGAATAATGTGATTCATTATGACTTACACTGTTCAATGATGTTTGTAAAGATTAAAAGTTGGACCACACGATTTCTAATGTTCCGAGCTAGTAGGACAGTCAATTTCACACGTTCCGAGCTAGTAGATACATAAATACTTAGCTAATAATCAAAACAGAATGTAATTGTAATGAGATTCATGCCGACTTACCCTGTAAGATGATGTTCATAAAGATCAAAAGTTGGATCGTTGAATTTCACACGTTCCGAGCTAGTTGGACAGTCAATTTCACACGTTCCGAGCTATTAGATACATAAATACTTGGCTACAAATCAAAAGAGATTGTAATGAGATTCATGCCGACTTACCCTGTAAGATGATGTTTATAAAGATCAAAAGTTGGATTGTTCGATTTCACACGTTCCGAGCTAGTTGGACAGTCAATTTCACACGTTCCAAGCTATTAGATACATAAATACTTAGCTACAAATCAAAAGAGATTGTAATGAGATTCATGCCGACTTACCCTGTGAGATGATGTTTATAAAGATCAAAAGTTGGATTGTTCGATTTCAAACGTTCCAAGCTAGTAGCGACAGTTGACAATTCACAAGTTCTGATATAGCAGATATAGAAACAATCTTAGCTATGGTTTTATAGATAAGAGAAATGTAGTGTGATCCAAAAAAAATCACCCTCAGATTGATATCCGATCCAATATCAATAAATATTGAAAGTCGAACGCTAGGTTTGATTTCACAACTGAAGACCTAGTGGTGTGTATGATGGATGCCGAATCGATTGTTAGCACTCCATCCAACGGATGGGTAGATCTATGTTTGAAAGCTTACTGGAAGATGAGGATCGAGACTCGAGAGTATTGAAATCGGAGTTTTGTAAGAAGAGATGCTAGATTGATTGAGTGCAGTTGAAAGAGTACTGAGTCTACGCCCTCCCTGAACAGTAGGCCGGATTCCCCCGGTTTGTAGTACGGAGTCCAACAACGAGGGGAAAACAGCTGCTAACTGGGGGTGGAACGATAGAAGTGATAGAAGTGGAGAATGGTACGCCGGCCTGGTGTGCTTCTGTAGGATTTTGTTGGTTGTTGCTGGGTTTGGTCTTTGGATTCTTAAATCGTTCTAGAATCAAAATTCCAAACCTATACCCTAACCTCCAAGTTCTGTGACCCTAACATTAAGGTCGGAATAGGGCAGAACCAGTTTTGATTCTTCTGGACATCAACCAATCCGATACATGCAATCAAATCACCTAACATGGATGTCAAGATGTCATACCTGCAGTATGAGACGCTCGATGCGCAAGTCCTTCCCCATCCGGTTATTAGATTGAAGGATGACCTTGACGTTCACATCAAGCATCACATTTATCAACACTTCATCAACACTTCCGATTCAAATGAAGCTTGCAGAACTGCGTATGAATTTTTTTGGATGCAAATGCATGATCTAATGGTAAGAATAATAAAATCTATATGGTGTTCCCTTGCCCGCTTTTACTACCGCTCTAAGACGCAACTTCATAAATTATTCATCACAATCCTCTATCCATCATGTAGGAAAACATCTCCAGATTTCAAATTCAGCCATTGGCCTTGAGTTATGTTTCCTCGTGAGCTCTTGACTTACTTCAGCTATGAAATCATTTAGTTTACATAGTGTCTCAACATGTATACTAAATGTGTTGCAACATGAGTGTAATAAAAGTATACAAACTTTCCCAAGCAGAGTGAAACATGTCCCAATATGAGTGTAATAACACAAAGACAACCAATTAAGACCTTCCCAAATATGCTAGAAATCTATATAGCTTCAAATACTATAACCAATAATTTCTGTGCCAACTGTAATGTAAATAATGTAAGAACTGGAACAATTAGAGCACATGCAAGTACAAACCATCCAGGAATGTCTTGTGGTTTCCATAAAGCAGCACGTATTTTAATCTTGTGTATGTGTGATTTCTGGTGGAATCATGAACTTTCATTTACCCCAAGACTGACATTTCAGATAATCTAGAAAACACTCACTTGGGGAAAAATGGTATTCAACATATCTCGACGCATACCTTATGATTGCCAAAGTATGTTTACACCACAAATTTTGCCATGCGCGCACCACATCAGAAGTAAGGGTAACTTTGGATTCAGGCAACTTCAAATACCCTATGACACACCTTTCACATAATCCGGAACAGGTTGACTTGGGGAAAAGTCATATCATCATTTTTTGACGCATACCTGATTGTCAAAGTATGTTTTCATCACAACTTTTGCAAGGTGCGCACCACCCAAAAAGTAAGTGTAGATTTGGATTCAGGCACCTTCAATTACCCTATGACACACCTATTCCATAATCCGGAACAGGTTGACTTGGGGAAAAGTCAAATCATCATTTTTGACACAGTTACACGCATATGTGATTTCAAAGGTATGATTACACCATAACTTTTGCTGGGTGCGCACCACCCAAAAAGTAGGTGTAGATTTGGATTCAGGCACCTTCAATTACTGTATGACACACCTTTCACATAATCCGGAAAAGGTTGACTTGGGGAAAAGTCAAATCATCATTTTTTGACTCAGTTACACGCATATGTGATTTCAAAGGTATGATTACACCATAACTTTTGCTGGGTGCGCACCACCCAAAAAGTAAGTGTAGATTTGGATTCAGGAACCTTCAATTACCCTATGACACACCTCTCACATAATCCGGAAAAGGTTGACTTGGGGAAAAGTCAAATCATCATTTTTTGACATAGTTACACACATATGTGATATCAAAGGTATGATTACACCATAACTTTTGCAAGGTGCTCACCACAAAAAAAGTAAGTGTATATTTGGAATCAGGCACCTTCAATTACCCTATGACAAACCTATCACATAATCCGGATCAGGTTCTCTTTGGGAAATATGGTATTCATCCTTTTTGGACGCATATCTGATTGTCCAAGTATGATTACACCATATTTTTGGCAAGGTGCGCACCACCCAAAAAGTAAGTGTATATTTGGAATCAGGCACCTTCAAATACCCTATGACACACCTTTCACATAATCCGGAACAGGTTGACTTGGGCAAATAGGGTATTCATCCTTTTTTTGACGCATACCTGATTACGGAATGTGACATGTCTCAAAGTGACAACTTGAAATTTCAAAAATCAAAATTTTGGAATCCCCGGGTCAGAAACTGACAAAACTGGATTAAACACCAGATTCAACTCAAACTAGCCATTTGGGCGGCGGGCGCCGCACTGGTCATCTGAGTACAGGCCTATGTCCCATGGAAAAAGTTGCAAAGAAAGATACCCCCATACAGAGTAGCCTAAAGCCAAGTCAGAAGAAGTCTCAGACTTATTGGTGCCTGTTTTAGATGCTTTGAAACTTGAGTTTCTAGAAATCCTTTTTGAGTTCCCTGATAAAAATCAATGTGCTACTTGGCCAAAATCCAAGTTCTGAGTTATCATGATATTTTCTCTTCAAATTCAAATTGCAAACTATTGGCTTCTTTGATTGTTTGTTGGTATCATCTTGAAATGAAAATCAGGAAGTTGATGATTGGTTTGAGAAGCTGCTAATGAAACCAAAGTGAAACAACCACAATGCAAATGAAAATAAACTGATTGATTCATTGAACAATGCTGCGCAGTTGACTTAAACCAATTGATGTACAGATGTTGACTTCAATGATTTCTGTGAGTTAGCTGTTGGACTTTCAAAACATTTCTGATTTGCTGAAGCTGAAGTACACGACTTCTTGATCTATTTGAAATCACATCTTATGTTGAAGTTCACTTTGATTTGTTTTGGTTTTGATCTAAACTCACCCCTATTAGCCATCAAATCAATTCCTCCAACTTGACCTCACGTAGCAAATGGGACAATGATAGCTGTCATATTAACATAAATATAAAAGAAACCCACCAAACAAAGAGAAAAGATGGTTTTTCAAAGAAAATGTATTAGCACTCCTTAAATGAGAGGATTGGATTGTTGAATTTAACCTCCAAGTTTTTCAGCAATATCTACGTTGAATTCTGCTGCTTTTGTGCATTGATTTCAGTACATACAACACAAATCATAACTTCCTGATTTGACATGCGTTCTGAAGCACCATTCAATACTATCAGTATAAATGCCTATCCAGCACCTAAACTGAAAATCCAAATAAAAGAACATCATCATTCAAAAAAAGATTTCATCAGGTTCAATATTTTAACTATAAAGATCAATGAAAAAGTTGAATTGGATTTCAAAGGTTTTTTTTACCTTTTAATACTTTTTAACAATATCAGGTTCACCAGGTACACACAGAGTTTCAAATCTAGAATCACCTAAACCTCATTTTCCTACAGATCTTGATTTTGGTGTTGAAGTGTTTAAATTTTGATCTGCTTGTAAAAATGAATTTCTGTTAGATTATGACTTTCAATGATTTCATATACATTAGATTTTGAAAATTCTGACAATTCTGACCCTCCATATCCATCAAATGCTCCAATACATAAACAGTGATTTACGGGTTTTAATTCTAAATTTTGTTTTAATCTTTTTAAAATCTCTTGCTCACTTTTGGATGTTTTGATGGTTTGTTCAATTTCTTGAAGTTAGATTTTTATACCCAAAATTGAACTTTGATTCTTCATGACACAGTCTTGCTCTATGGGATTATGATGTCCCTATCAAGTCTGAAGGGGTTAAGATTATTCTTAGTTTTCTATCTTTCAAATTTGATAGGTTTGTTGAGTTCTTACTTGATGAAAGATGTGATGATTAAAACTTATGTGTTGGGTCTTGCATGTTTTGGCTTTTGGTTTTGGTGTTGGTGATGATGATTGAATCCTTTGATGATTTTTTAATAATCAAAATTGATGGTGATTAATATAAGACGTTCTATTTGAAGATTTGTGATCCAACAGAGTTGATGAGTTTGTTGAGATCGAGGTCTTGAAGTCAAACAGATAAGAATGAAGGATTATTGTAGTTTGAGAAAACTGTTGATCAGTTTAATCTCACAATTTCAACTCAAACACGTTAAAGAACTCACCGATCTCAAGTTTTTATCTATTGGAACTGGTTGACAATCCACTTTCTATGAAAAAAGTGTAAATATCACAATAAGTAAGATAATTTCATCCAACCATTCTGATTCAGCGTGAGTATTCGGATTGATTGCCCCTATAATACTTGAACTGTATTTGCTTTCTTGATATGCGCCTAACGACTGTCGGAAAGCTAGTATGTACCTAAAGATGATGTTGAACAGCCTAGATACAAAGTAAAGTGACAAAACAAACGTTAAAACGTTATGGAAAGCTCTTGGCCATGGAACAGAAATATTTTGGTCGGTTGAAGGGTGCCACCGTTCAAATGATATACCCTTTGGTAGGAAACCTCGTGTTATGATTCAAATAAGGACTCAACTTGGTAAGATTGCTTCGATACTGATCGGATGTGAGTAGTTTCAAAATGTGGTGACTTGATCTATCTTCGTCCATTGAACAAAATTACTAATCACAATTTGAGGTGATAGCCTCCTCGTAAGGTTGACATCCTGAAAGATAGAGATGCCTTCCTGATCTTGGTCAATCAAGTTTGTCCTCATTTGAATCCCGTAGACGGGGCCAGTAGTAGTACTTGGATTTCTCTCCATGTGATTCCATCACCTACAATATGTGACCAACAACCAAAAGAAGACAGTTTATGTTAGCATTTGAAACAAAAGCTGACCATTCAAACTGACCTGAAATCAACAAATCCTTCTGGATTCAAATTAAGATAAATGACATTAGGACGAAGCTATATAGTGGTAGTTAATTTAAATCGCTTCCATTCTGATGAGACGATTGACCTAAAGATGGGTCAAAAATCCAACTCAAACCACAATCTCTGTACTCAGTTTTGAAAACAGCAGAGCTGGACATAATCCAATCAAAAACAAAACATACCTTTTGAATCAAATAGTCAAATCAATGAACTCAAGGAGCCGGCTGGAGGAGATTATTCCAAATGATTTTCCTTCTTGATTGCTGAGATTTTTTGGAGGTGCTTGGCTGTTGTTGAACGTCATTGCAAGTATTCAGATATTCATATGAGACTATCATTGAAGATTGGATTGACAAATGAGGTTGAAGATGAATTTGACGTGCTTCACTGATTTTTTCCAAATAGGAGGTGTAGGACAACTTGGCTGTGCATTTGGAAATCATGGTGAATGCAAATTGATCCACCTTTATTTATTTCTGCCCGTGTGCAAAACTCAAATACAACACTAATGGCATATTTTCTCAGGTTTTGTAAGCGAACCTGGTTTGCGTTTAAAATTTATGATACTGGTCTGAAACCCCCCGTATTTGGGATGAAACCATACTTTCTGCCAGTTTTTAGCGGTTTCCAAACCACAACCCCAAATTTGACCGCTGGGTTGGCACTTTGGCACAAATAATAAACAAAAATTTGAAAGATCAAGTTTCAATATTACAAAATTCACATACTTACAAAACGACCAAACACAAAAGTGATTCTTTACCACAAGTCAACTGTAACTGTAAATTCACATCAATTTAAATCTACTGCTATCATTGCTTCCATTGCTTCCAAGCCAACCATAGAAAATCTGCAAAAATCAAAAGCTACAGCTGTCATCACTATCACACCGCGGGAATCAATAAGTTCAAAACCCGATTGAGCAAAATTGCGGTGTCTGAGTCCGCAATTCTGCTCAATCGCGGATCTAGTTCACAACTTGTTCACATTACGTTCACAAGTTTCCCTTCAGCTGTAAATGGCTTGGGTCAACTGGTCACCCTTCAACCTTCTAAGTTCTCAAACCTGAGTCTACTTACTATGTTTACAGATTCCTCAGTCATCAAATCTGGATTTGCTAAAGTGAACATTCTTGAGGCTACGTCTTTGCTCTGAAAGGGGCCTTTGTACATGTAGGCCGTGTGTATATGTTTACATAGGCTTAGCTGGGGAACTCGAGGAAAGCTTGTGAACGTAATGCGAACAAGTTGTGAACTAGATCCACAATTGAGTGGAATTGCGGACTCAGACACTGCAATTTTGCTCAATCGGGTTTTGAACTTATTAATTCCCGCAGTGTCATCTGTCACCTCATTCTCTGCACAAGTACCTGTGAAGCAGACAAGGACAAGCATTCACCTCAAGGTTTAATTGCAAAAACAAAAATTTCTGCCTACTGACTTTCCTTCTGTACTTGTGTTTGCCAGCTTGCCTGGTTGACCAGAATAACTTATCACCTTCTAACCCATTTTCATTTTAATTTTTACATTAAAAATGGAATCAACCGAACAAATCTACCCAGCTCAAAAACTTGTTGGTTATACTTTAAAAAACTCTACTTGTAGTCATTTCCTTTAGCTTTACCACAGTCATCAAACAGTCACTTTTCCTTCCATTTGTTATCTTGCTCTTGTTCCTTGTGATACCACAGATTGTTTAACCATAAGTTATTCAAATGAAGCTCCTTAAGTTCCTTATAATCTTTTGATAAAGTTCTATCTTATCAAACCAACACTAAAGTGTCACTCAAAGATTTTAGATGTTAGTACATGTTTACCTAGCCAGATTAATAAGTGACTGCACTTACTGATACACTGACAGAGGTTCTTCCTCCACACTGTAGACAACTACAAGTAACGATTGTAGGTTCAAACAGTTTACCTTACAAAGAATTGAAAACTAATTCCTCACTAGTCTAGAAATCACCTTTCAAACTTTAAGAAATACATTTTGTACGCATAGTTCACCTCTAATGTTTAGTCTAGAGCTGACAGTTTCTCTTGTGTGAATTCTCACAGCTTCACAATTTGTGTCATGTAACTTCTTTTTCTTCTCCTGTTTATACTTAGCATCTCTAGCTGCCTTATGTGCAGCCCACTTTACAGCTTCCTTTTTCTCCTTGACATCAGATTGCTGCCTAGCCATTGGTTCAATAGAAGTAAAAAGTTAGTATTGATCAGGGTTACCTTGCTCGGAGAGATATAACATCTCACCCGAGAAACCTGGCTGCAGGAAGCATAAAACAAAGGTCAGCTCACGTGGAATGCTTCAGAATTATCACCCACATAGAATGAGGATGGAGTGGAACACCCACGACTTGGTGATATGTGAATCAAGAGGCTAGACCAGTTGTCGGGGTTCCCCTCAGTCACCTATTCTTACCCCTAAAGAGTTCACATATCCTCAAGTCACTGGCTGCTACCACTCCACCCCCACAACATGAAGTGAAAATCTGAAGCTAGTAAGGTTGGGAAAGATTAATGAAAGCATACCTTGATGGATGCACTTGACGGATGGGATGTTTGAAACTTGTTGCTTCAATGAGTCTCCTCCACTTTTGACTCTGAAATTATAGGAAACTAATCCAGGGCCAGCTTGTGGTTTGCAGATTGTATAACATGTATTTGACTACAAGCAAGGATGGCCAGATGGTGGTTTGAGTAAGTCATGTGACATGTTGTGGACACAGCATTGCGCACTTGCTCCTGGTGGGTATGAAGCCAAGCAGTAGCCAATAGTTGTGTTGGCAGGCCAACAGTGTATCAATCACCCATAAAGGATAACCAAATTTAATTACACAAATACATACAAAGGGCAAAAAACATTATGAGTCCAATGTCATAATGTGTTTGAAGAATATGAATGGTAAATGTCAAGGGGACCTTCGCAAAGAAGAAAATTAAACAGATTTACGCGCTTTGAAATTTTCTAATGGATAAATTAAAAAAAAGGTCCTGAATTCAAATCTGCAGTCAATTGACCGGAGAAATCTTAAGCGCCTGCCCTGACCACTCCCAGATTATGGTCAAACTTTAATAGAGGGACCACCTAGCCTCAGGTGGTACATCTCTCCAGTCAACTGACTGGAGAAATCTATAGCTCCTACCCTGGCCACTGCAAGCTTATGGTCAAACTTTGATAGAGAGACCACCTAGCCTTAGGTGGTCCATCTCTCCAGTCAATTTTCTGGACCCACAGACTGCTTCAGCAGATTGGCTGGAGCTCTCGATGTCCCCATTTGATTGGCTGGAGCCACGGACTGCTCCAGTCAATCGACTGGAGCTCCTGATGGCCCCAGTCAATTGGCTGGAGCCACAGACTGCTCCAGTCGATCGACTGGAGCTCCCGATGGCCCCAGTTGATTGGCTGGAGCCACAAACTGCTCCAGTCAATCGACTGGAGCTCCCAATGGCCCCAGCCAATCAATTGGGGCCACAGACTGCCTCAGTCGATCGACTGGAGCTCCTGATGGCCCCAGTTGATTGGCTGGGGCCACAGACTGCTCCAGTCGATCGACTGGAGCTCCTGATGGCCCCAATTGATTGGCTGGAGCCACAGACTGCTCCAGTCGATCGACTGGAGCTCCCAATGGCCCCAGTTGATTGGCTGGGGCCACAAACTGCTCCAGTCGATCGACTGGAGCTCCCAATGGCCCCAGTTGATTGGCTGGAGCCACAAACTGCTCCAGTCGATCGACTGGAGCTCCAGGTGAGGCCATTTGATTGGCTGGGGCAATCTGTGGCTCCAGTCGATCGACTGGAGCTCCAGGTGAGGCCAGTTGATTGGCTGGGGCAATCTGTGGCTCCAGGTGAGGCCAGTTGATTGGCTGGGGCAATCTGTGGCTCCAGTCGATCGACTGGCAAGGCTGACCACCTAAGGCTAGGTGGTCTGTCTATTAAAGTTTGACCATAAGCTGGCGGTGGCCAGATCTAAAGCTGAAGATTTCTTCACTTGATCGACTGGAAAGATAGACCACCTAAGGCTAGGTGGTCTCTCTATTAAAGTTTGACCATAAGCAGGCAGTGGCCAGGGCGGGAGCTACAGATTCTTTCAGTCGATCGACTGGAGAGATGGACCACCCAAGGCTAGGTAGTCTACCTTTTAAAGTTTGACCATAAGCGTGCGGTGGCCAGGGCCTGTGACCACCCACTCCGCCAGTCTGCAGCTGCAGTCAATCAACTGACGTAATACATCACCCAGCAGGCTAGTGGGTCCATTCCATGATAATATGCTATCAGTAAACTTGGTCTTGTGTGGATCTGCCTTGCCGTCTTTAAACACTCTGGTCGCGCATTCGCCCCTTTTTTTTTTTTTTTTTTTTTTCTTG